>NC_091130.1:47133989-47438989 GCF_040183065.1 Periplaneta americana
AACATGTTTCTTACAGAGAACGTTGAAGAAAAGTGAGCCATCTTCATGTCTTCATGTTTATTACCATCTTCATGTCTTCATGTTTATATATATATATATATATATATATATATATATATATATATATATACTACCATAGTCATTAAGTTCGTGGACTGGGAGATATTGTCGTTGTGGGGCACTAGAGCGGATATATGACACCGCGGTATGGTGCCGTGTGAGTTATTCTCTCGTCCCAGCACGAAGCAGTTGTGTGCCGACATTGTAAGCAGAACTACGATCTCTATTGTGAAAGTGATTTGAATGCGAGCGTCGGAACTCGAAAATGTCGCAGTTTGAGCAACGGGCAAACATTAAGTTCTGCCAGAAATCAGGCAAATCCACTAGCGAAACGTTTCAGATGATGAAGCAATGACGACGCCCTGGGCCGCAGTGCTGTGTTTAAGTGGCACCAACGTTTTTCACAGGGAGAGACTGCTTGGAGGATGACGAGCTTACTGGTCGGCCACAAACGATCCGAACTGAACTCGAGATCAAAGAAGCTGCAATGTTGGTGCGTGTCAACCGCTTCCAATCGGTAGACGATCTCGCAGCACCAGCAGGGACCAGCTATGGTACGTGCCACAAGATTCTGTCTGATGACGAATATGTCGCATGTCACTCAACACAGTGGATATTTCTTTCAGTTCTTCAGTAAAAAATCTTGGCATTCACATGGATAATAATCTCAACTGGGACTTGCAAATCACAGAAACCTGCAGAAAGGTATATTCTATTATCCATGTGCTAAAAAGGATAAATGTTCATCTTCCCTCTTGCTTAAAAAAGTCCCTTGTGCAGACACTTGTATCTCCCTATTTTGACTATGCTGACATTTTACTGACTGACCTCTCCAGCGATAACAAAACGAAACTTCAAAGTGCTCATAATTTGTGTGTACATTTTTTAAGCAATGTTCGTAAATACGATCATATTACCCCATCCCTGGAAGCAATACTTTGGCTTAAACTAGATAAGAGAAGAAATTTACATTCACTCCTCTTTCTCTTCGAAATCTTGAACTCTTCTATTCCTTCGTACCTGTCGTCTCGCTTCACTTACCTTTCTTCCCACCACAATCTGAACACACGCTCTCGTCATGAAACAATACTAACAATATCATCCCATCGCACCTCTTCATGCACATCCTCTTTCACAATAGCCCTGCCAAGACTCTGGAATTCGCTACCTGCTAGCATCAGGTACTGTCGAAATAAAATTGAATTCAAACGCAAACTTACTAGGCACTTGGTCAGTAATTGATTTTTTATAAATAGTTTCCTTAATCTATCACAAAATATTTTAATATCCAGTAATTTCATCACTATAAAATTTTGTAATTCTAGGTTTAATTTGTAATTAAGTAAATATAAACTATTCTTTGTTTTTCTATGATAAATGATCTAGCTTTAATTAGTCAGGTAATCTTTTCGTACTTTGATTTTTATTGTAATTGTAAATTTAGTACTAATTGTAATTTTATTTGTAATTGTAATTGTAAATGTAATACTAATCGTAATTTTATTGTTCATATTATAGTTGGAATCTCCTGGTAGAGGAGCAGAGAAGGCCTGACGGCCTTATCTCTACCAGGTTAAATAAATAAATACTAATACTACTAAATGCTAGTACAGTGTGCCACGCGTCCTGACGCAAGACCAACGTGACGATCACATGACAATGTATGGTGATCTGATCGGTAGTGCTGAAGATGATCTGACGTTTCTCAACCGAATCAGAACAGGAGACGAAATGTGGTGTTTTCTTTACAATCCGCAACTGAAGCGACAATCGACCACCTGGAAATCGGGATTATCGCCACGACGGAAAAAACCGGGACGAGACAGGTCAAAAGGCAAGGTGATGATTGAACTGTTTTTTGACTCATTGTTTATAGTTCACATGGAATTCATACCAGACGGAGTAACTAAACAAGACCTGTTACAAGGAGATTCTTCGCCGGCTATGCCAACGTTGGCAGACGTGCATAGCGACCAATAGCGACTATTTTGACGCACGATTTGGATGTGTAAGTGAACGCCTTATTGCGCGGCAACTCACATGACCGATTCTGCTTTTCGCTTGCGCGCCAGGAATTTAAACACTCTACTACGTATATATAAATTGTACAGGGACATCATTTTATTTTTACTTCAATTTTATTGTACCTGAGTTTTTAAATGTACTTCAACCGTCCTCCATACAGATCCAAGACCTCATATACAGTCACAGTAGCCTTACGGTCATAGTAAACTGTACGTTCCAAAAATATGTTCGCGCTTTCCAGTGACGAAAGAGCTTTCAATATTGAATCATTTTCGTACAGGTACTGTCGTCCACTTGCCTACGTCATATCCCGGTTTCTCCCACCAGCTTTTATTCGCCAGCTAGTGGATGGGCTGTCTCAGCTCTTTTCTGAGCACATTAATTTCTGTTAGGAACTGGACGTCTACGTAATATTATACAACTGTTTAAAATAACTTACATAAAAGGGCCTCGTTAAGTAATTAACTGTCACATGATTTCCTCCCTTTCTACGACGCTGCAAAGTAACCACTTGGACGGACAGTAGATAGCATGTCTGAGTAATTTTATCTGTGCGGATCGGGCAGAAGTGAAGACTGAATTTACAGTACGTAAGGTACTCTTTTATAGAGTAGGTAGAGAAATATTTCAACATGAGTTACTGATACGAAGTACGAACCTGGTAATTGGAATTACGTACAATAGTCTATAGTGCGATAATATGCACATTAGAACTGAAGCCTGTATCGAAATGAACGGCCACCATTTTAAAAAATGTGTTTAAATATCCATATTATGATTATTTTTCAATTTAACTTCATTCTCTATATTGTACGCTAATGTGCTGTAGACAGTATAATATACACTGCATAATGAATACGTCCACATGGACAGCTCAGTTCGTGAGTAAAAACACTCATTGTTAATACTGTACTGTATTTTGATTAAACAAAAACCTAATGAAAATTATCAAATTCACAATTACCATATCTCCTAATTTACGTAAATGGATGAACTACTTTTCTTCCCGCCTATACCTAGTAAAGTGGTTGATTTCTGTATTACGCCAGTATCATCGAACTCCAGTCGTGGAAGGGGGTAGCAAACGGTGTTGATGCAGAGGTATAGGCAAGTTAACATTAAAAATGTTATTAAAAATAAAATGATGTCGCTGTATAAATTTTCAGTTCAATAAACATTTTCAGTATTCTTTGTTTTGATGCATACTGTACAAGCTGAAGCGTAAGTAATATCATTCATTGCAGGTGGTTATTCTTTGAGATATTTCAAACAAAAAATTTTAGTGAAATGTTGCTCGTTTTTGCCTCTTTTGCGATAATAAAAAAGTTGTATTATATGAAATAAATCATAGCACGTTTTGGGAACGTCAATGATTTAATTCTCAATGTATTCAATCAGTTTAAGAGAGCAATGTATTATGATAATAAATGATTGAAAGAATTTTAGTTTTGGCCTTCAAACGTATGGAAAAATTATCCGAACAAAAGCAACATTTTAAAATTCCTTTTCATAACGAAACTTTTGAAACATTTTGCTTATTGTAACATAAATAATAAAAAATTACTTACTGTTTCGACATAATTTTAACGAAAATACATCTTATTTCACCACGGAACCTTGCCGTTTATTAATGATCATTTACAAGTAGGCTACAACCTCTCATAATCTTAGACGTTCGATCTTCAACTTCAAGAATTCGTTCCGCTACATTCATTTGCTCGACTACTACAGATAAAAGATTTTATGTTAAATGTTAGATCATTGTCTGCACTCTTATTAAACTTTGCATTCTCCTGATGCAGTACCTACGTGTTTCAAATTCTTTGTTTCATTATGCCTTTCAGAAATATTTGAAAAGTTTCGTGAGCCGAGGCTGTGCATAACAACGGTGCAGAAAAGAAACTTTCTACAGAATATTTTTATACCTCTTGGCACGCACTAAAAGGTCTGGTATCGTTACAGAATTTATTCAGCATTTTATTGACCTCTAAATCTCGAATCACGCACTCGGCCTGGTTGTAAGTTATTTGTATTCATATCCTAGCGGTGCAGAATTTTACCGCTATAAAATATATTCCAGACATAAATTTTAATGCGTTTAATGTGTAACGAGCCTGTTTCTTCTTCGATAAAATACCTTCCGAGAAGCAAGCGATAAACAACGTATTTCACAGAAGTTCTTCCTAATGGGCGTTCTTCTCGTAGTAGCTGTCAAGAATGATGATTCATGAAGAAAAGTGTTCAATTACCGAAGGACAAAAATATTCTAATCTTACTTTTCTATACTCAAATCAATGGTCCTGTTGAAGCAAAGACATTCGTACTTCTATATTTCGAGGTAATGTTATTTTCCCGCGACATCGTATACAGTGTGATTCAGAATTTCTATTACACCTTTCTAGGGGTTGCAGAAGAGACTTATTAGATAAAGTTTTGATAAGCAACCCATGTCCAGAAACGTATCGTTTCAGTGCTACAATGATGACAGGATCAATAAATTTCAAATCTACCGCTTCACAGTAGACAACCTACATTGACGGAGGGCGACGTTTTCAGTCAACAGATGTCACGTGTCGTTCGTTTACAATCTTAATATCTATTTATAATATAATAATAATAATAATAATAATAATAATAATAATAAAAATAATATCTTTATTTATTCTGGCGAAGTTAAGGCCACGAGGCCTTCTCTTCTACTTAGCCAGAAACAAAAGAAGCTGATACAATTTTACAGATTAATATTTAAAGAACACTAATAAAAACTTATAGTTATACAAGGACAAGTCGAGTAAAATAATGCAAACATACTAAATAATAATTACAAAATAATATAAGGCTAGAAGTTACATTCAATGAATATGCAAGCGGTAAGTGAACCAATATTACAAATTACAAGAATAACAAATTCAAATGTAAATTATAACTATACAACACTGAGGAAAAATACATATATACACACAAAGGAGAATTAAACCTGAATACTGGTCACGTGTTTAAACAATTCACTTTTAAATTGCAATATCGTTCGACAGTTCCTGAGGGAGCTGGGTAGGGAGTTCCAGAAACGAATTGCTGATACTGTGAAAGAGGAAGAATAGTGAGCTGTTTTATAGCAAGGCATGGATAATAAAGGGTCATTTTTAGAACGAGTACCCAGGCTGTGATTTGAGGATAAGAAATTAAAACGCACCGAGAGATAGTTAGGCGAAGAAATATTGATGATGCGTTATAGGAAAATTAGTGAATGGATATATCTTCGATCCTGTAATCTTACCCATTGGAGCATTTCAAGGGAAGGTGTAATGTGGTCGTATTTGTGGATATTGCAAATGAAACGTATGCAGGCATTATGAACGCGCTGCAATCTTTGGGCTAAGTTAGAATTTTAATCTGTTAGTAGAATGTCACAATAGTCAAAATGTGGCAGCACCAATATTTGTATGAGAATTATTATGTACTGCTTTGATCTTAACATCACTCGCTATTTAGTCATTCCTGGAGATAGTCGTCTATTTACAAACTGGTGTCCTGATTCGAACTTCACGTCACTTGCTATTCTGTCATTGCTGAAGACGGTACAGTGTGCGTTATGGTTAAGGGAAGAATGTAAATATCGATAGGCCCCTATCCTCGCCTTGTTAAATTGATGCAATTTATGTACATTTTTCTCTGAGTGTATTTAAGATAGAATCATGTAATTTTGCACACTAGTAGACAAGAATGTTTTTAATCATCCTTGGAGCTTTCATATTATAATGTTAGAAATATTGAGATTTTTCACCAAACATACCTACATTCTCCTCTTAAATAATTTTTTCCGAGAAAACCGAGATGATGTTAATTTACAAACCAAATTCTTGGCCACCACGATCGCCGGACCTAACTCTTCTTGACTATTTCGTGTGGGCCATATTAGTCTTGTTTACGAGACTCTTTTACATTCGGAGGAAGAACAAGTGGGACATTTGAAATTTTGATTTTATCATCATTGTAGCATCGCAACGATACATTTCCGGACATGGGTTGCTTATCAAAACTTTATCTACTAAGTCTTCTCTACAACCCCTAGAAAGGTGTAATAGGAATTCTGAGTACTCTGTATATTAGGTCATCTCAAAATATATGAAGAGTCCACTGCAAGAATGATGGATGTCACTTTCTTGTCGAAAATGAACCAAGACTGTCAATGCATAGCTTAAGATATATAGAATGTACCTAGAGAGCTATATGGCATTAACACTGATAGTCATTGTCCAGTAATGATCGGAAAATCACAGTTAAGCTTTGAGCGCTAAGCATTTCAAACTTTCATTTGCTTCTCCTGCAAAATGTATTCCAAATGACATCCATCATGCTTGCAGTGGACTCTTCATATGTAACGTCAGTTTTTAAGTTCGATGTTCTTTAAGATTTTAATGGTTTTCATTAGTTAGACAATGCAATTTACAGAACTCTATGATTAATATGGCGTATTGTGAGCATGTGACAGTCGTCAATTTTTAACACAAAGAAAATAAAATGGAGGGAGGTGATAAAATTTGAGATCAGAGTCCTTCTAAAGCACTACTGGAAACAAGATTATAAATCTTCTGCCACGACTCGAAGAATATGTGAAGTCAAGGATGAAGATGTCGTTAGTGAGCGTATAGAACAAAAATGTTTTCAGCATTTCAATAAAGGTGAAGAAGATATTAAATATTTACGTCCTAGTATAAAATATAGATAATACACACAGAGTTATGGAAGAAAATCCACAAAAAGTGCTCCTAGGTTTAGCTTCAAAAGATACAAAACATCGCCATACTAAGACGCTTAGAAAATCATATTGGGAGCTCATTTCCAAATCGACTCTTGTCCACCTGATAACAAAGATGAACTTTCTGTGTCCATGCATTCTTCAAATAAAACTCTACATACAACTTTAATGATTTCGCTTCGACATATTCGTAGAAAAAATGTTAGCATTTGGTGAAACGGAAATTACGTCATATCCGACAAACGCAGCAATGTGAACTAGTTTATTCCTATAGAAAAGGGGCCTCAGCATATATGAATAACTCGCTTAGAAGAGTTTATTATAATTAATTATGGGAGGGCTTCTTGCATGTTAAAAAATGTCATTTAGTTTTTCTTTGACTTCATTGCAAAACAGACACATTCACTATAGCCTATATGGGTAACTGTAGGAAGTTAATATGAGGTTGTCATTACTCATAAGGCGTTCAGAGCTAAAGTGAATCAAGCCCACGAGACGTAGTTTAGAGATAATAGGACTTAAAGGTTATTTTCTCTAGTGGATTATCTAATTGACTAGCAATAATTTTATTGCTCCATTCTCAAATTCTAGATTTATTAAATATAAACAATTGTGATGTTAATTGATGCAACGCTTTGGTGACTTGATCCACTATGGCTCAGAACATCGTGAACAAATAATCTGAGTCAAAAAGTGACTGGTGTCACCTACCGGCGAATGCTTGGAATTAAGACTTGATCCATTACTGCTCGGAAAAGATGCAACTTCAGATAATCAGAAAATGAATTAAACTCAATTTATGAAAATTTGTGACTTGATCCACTTTAGCTCTTAACGCCTCATATGCAGATGAATAAATAACAGTTCCAATATTTATGAGATATTCTTATGTGCTTATATAGCCTACATTACCTAAGTATACCACATAATTGGCTAGTTTTTAAATATGCAAAATTTAATTGTAAAGATGTGACTTTCTTTGATAATTACAGAAAAAAAGAATATAGCTACTTTTGCAACTTAAGTTTGAGGCATATACAATCAACATATTGCCTAATACTAGTATAAATCATATTAATTAACTGATTACATAAATTTTCTGTATACAGAATCAAAGTATAATAAAATACAATATGTGTTTTGATATAAATTGATTAAAAGAAGAAAGAAAATGTCATCTAAATAAGGGGACTCAGGGAAGGATGCAATAATACTTGTTGTATTATCGCGCTGAATGGCGATACCAATGCGCTTACGTAGGTATTGACTGTTGCGACGGTCCCCAGAAAGCTGCACTAAACATCTGCCTATGGTGGAGATGAGAGCTTTGGCTTCACTGCACCATGATCCAAACGTTTCAACAGCAAAAGGGATAAAAATATAATTATCTGCAATATGTTTATATTTATGGTATTTACTGAGAGCGGCACTTTCTGCTGCAGATCCTGGTGTCTTAGAGGTTGAAGACAGATGAGAAGGGACCAGTTGACTCCAAAACAGTCCTTTACTTGTTCTCTTAATAGCACACATTCTGTTTTAACATATTATTATTATTATTATTATTATTATTATTATAATTGCGGAATAGACATTCATTCTATAATAACTTCATTAAAAAACATTCAATGTTAGCAACTTCCAATAATAAATTATTTAAGAAGCAAGCACTTCAACTGATTTTAAACACTGATTAGTAATATATATATATATATATATATATATCAAAAGTTAATATATATATATATATATATATATTCACTTTTGTTAATTTTCATTTTTTCTTGACATGAAATTTTTGAAAAAAAAAAACATTTTTTTTCTAAGTTAGGAATCTTTCAATCTTTCAAAATTCAATAAATCAATTAAAACTAAAATATCATTTATGTATATAATAATTATTACTGCATTATATTATTGCATAATATTTTGCATTTATTTTACAATTGTATTATTTAATATTTTTAATTTCATTTTATTATTTGTATTTTCTAGTTAACCGAATCTTGTATGTTTTACTTGATATAATTTCATTTATTTCTTGTATTATTATTTTGATATTCATCACTTTCTTTTGCTTACATATATTTGATATAATTTCATTTTATTTCTTATATTATTCGTTTTTGTATTATTATTTTGATATTCATCACTTTACTATTGCTTGCATATGTTTAATTATTTAAATTAAACAATTGAATAATTATTTTAGTGTAAGCTTAAACTTGTAATATTACTTTTCATTATTCGATGTAAACTCCACTCCCAGCCACAAGCTTTTGCTTCATCGGGAGTGCGAACGAAAAGTGTAGCATTATTATGATCGTTCAAATAAATTATTATAAATTATTATTCACAGTTTATTTTATTCCGTTCATTAGACACACATATCTTACAGAAATTCTATTTTTTATTGTGATTTCATTACCTAATATCTCTATGGACGTACCACGTAATCATAGAAATTTCCAAAAATTCCATGTCACATTTTGCAACCCTAATTTTATAGTTTACATATAAAAATTGTGATAATATTACCTTCATTCAGACCTGTTCTATCTACCTATATCACGAGTCGTATCTCTATTTACTCGTAAATTCTCTACTACAAGAGAGAGAATAGGATGCGGTCGGTATAACTGGAATATGTTTGCTTTTGCAGCCCCGGTTACCGGGACCACAACTCCTACTGGGTCGGAGCTTCGGACAAGACGTACGAGGGCGACTTCCGGTGGTCGGACGGACTTCCCTTCTCCTACACGAGTAAGTAATATATTACAAGATGATCAGAACTTGTAGTGCAGTACTGATCAGTGCTGTTCATATTCACAAGAGTAAGTCCTTTACAAGCGTATTTAAATACAGAGTGTTTCAAAAGCTATGGTCAATAACTTACAGATGAAAATTACAAACTGAAAGAAGGAAAAATCTCCCATAAACATTGGTCCGCAAATTAACATTTCATGCGATATTCCCTTTGGTAGAGGAAAGCATGTACCGTAGCCTCCTAGGTCACCGGATTTAAATCCCTCCTCATGACGACGTAACTCTCTCTTCGTACGTCCAGCAGCAGCTCTCATAGCGAACTTCCTTTCTCCAGGCGCCGACCAGCCGGCCACATATCCCGCAAGGGGTGGAAGGAAGAAACATTACAATTCAAATTAGCCAATGTCGTGATTAGTTTCAAACCCCATAGCAAAAGACAGTTATTCTTGCAAACCCGTGTACACAATATAGGTACCTGTCATCTAGCGGAAATACACAATAAACACTAAAAAGCACGAACTCTACCGTACATAAAAAAGGTGAGGTTACTGATATACAGTAACATAATTTCTTGTCTACAGTTGATAGTCTTTTGTCGTCGTTTGGTAACTTTTACATGACTTGATACTGGATCAAATTGTGTTGATTTTAGTCAGGGATATGGAGATACTAGGTTCTGACATCCAGACTTTTTAATGTTAGAACTACGTCTTTATCCATAGTAGTAATGAGAGAGTAATCTGTGAAATAACAGTCACAGAAAAATGCAAATCCCTAGCTTGTTCTCCACTTACCCTGGTATTCCCTTTGTCCTCCTAGTGTTCCCCTGGTTCTCCTTGTATTCACGTTGTTCTCCCTGATTGCCTTTGTTCTCCTTGTGTTCCTCTTGTTCTCATTTTGTTCATTTTATTCTCCATATGTTCCCTCGTTCTCCTTGTGTTCCCCTTGTTCTCATTTTGTTCATTTTATTCTCCATATGTTCCCTCGTTCTCCTTGTGGTCCTCTTGTTCTCTTTGTGTCCTTTTTCTCATTCTATCCCCTTGTTCTCCTTTAGTTCCCCTGTTCTATTTGTTTTCCTTTTATTTCTTTTTTATCTACCTTTTTCTCCTTATGTTTCTCTTATTCTAATAAAATTGTGTTGGCTTTATTCTCCTTGTCTTCCCTTTGCTTTCCTTGTCTTCACCTAGTTCTCTTTGTATTCCCCCTCTTCACCTTATATTTCCCTTGCTCTCCTTATATTTCCCATATTCTCCTTGCATTCCTCTTCCTCTTATTGCAGGTTATTCCCATATTATCATTGTATTCCCCTCCTTCTCCTTGAATTTCCATTGTTCTCCTTTCATTCACCTTGTTCTTATTGTATTTCTCCGTTTCTCCTTATATCTCCTAGTTCTCATTTCACTCCAATTTCTCTTTCTGTATTCCCTATGTCTTATTGTAATGCCTAGAAAATTTATGGATTTGTTGTTTTCAATTTCTAATGTGTAGTGTAGCTTTGGGTGTGTTTTGTTTATGTGTTGATGTAGTTTTTGGATCTGTCTTTTGTTTCCTTTGTATAGTATTAGTATGTCATCTACGTATTTGTGCCAATATATGATGTTGTTTGCGTGTTTTTTGTATGTATGTCTGCTCTATGTGGTGTAAGAATATTTCTGCTAGTATGCTGGAAATGGGTGATCCCATGGGTAGGCCTTCGGTTTGTGTGTAATATTTGTTATTGTATGTGAAGTAGTTTGATTTTGTGATGATGTCTGTGGTGTGGATGATTTCTTTAATGTGTTCTTGTGGTGTGTTGTTGTTTTTGAGCATTTGTTCTAGTATCTGTAGTGTCTCTTTCATGGGTATGTTTGTGTATAGGTTAGTTATGTCGAAAGTTGCTAATGTATTGTGTGGGATATGTTTGTCTTTCATTTTATTCACTATGTCTATGTTGTTCTTTATTATTGTTTGTTTTTCGAATTTTATGTTGTTCCTTATGGTTTTGTCCATGTATGTGGCTACTTTGTGTGTTGATGCATTTCGATGATTGACTAATGGTCTGATGGGTATGTTTTCTTTAAGTATTTTCGGTAGTGCGTTTAGTTTAGGTGCTTCTGGTTTGATTGGTTTTAGTTGTTGTTTCATGTTGCTTGGAATTATGTGTTTGTTTTTGTTTATTGTGTTTTTTACTATGTTGTGGCATTGTGTGGTGGGGTCGTTTTTGAGTTCTTTGATGTTGTTTTCCTTGAAATGTGTTTCTATTTTGTTGTGTAGGTCTTGTTTGTGTAGGATTACCGTGCAATTCCCTTTATCTGCTTTGATGAAAGTTAGGTTATGTTCTTGTTGTTTTGTCTGCAAGGTGTTTATTGTTTTGTGTTCGTGTGTGTCTGTTGTGGGTTTGTTTATTTTGTTTATGTTTCTTATTATGTCTTGTCTTATGTATTCGTGATGTTGACTTTGTGTGTTTTGTATTGCTGTTTCTATGTTTATGATGGTTTGTGTTTGTTGTTTTGTACCTGTATTGTTTTGGTGTATGTTGTGTCTTAATCCTTTTTTTTCTAGTAGTTTAGTTTTATTGTGGTTGAATGTTGTGTTTGTTGTCTTGAATATTCCTGGGTGAAATTTGTGTTTCGTGGTGTATGTTGTTGTCTGTTGTGTCTTTAGTGTGGCTAGTTTACTGTTGGGTCTTTTTTTTCTGGCTTATTTCTGTTATTACTTTGTTTGTGTGTGTTAAATTAACAGTTGATAGAAATAAATTAGGATAATAATTTAAAATAGATTCACGATAAATGTGTTGTAAAAAATTTAGAAACTGCTTGTAACAAAATTGTTTAACGGAAAACTGTGTAACGTCTTCAGAGATTTCAACTAAATTCTAGTGAATATTAGGATTAGATATTTGCTTAGGTTATAATATAGCATACATTTCATGAAACTTGTTAATAGAAATATAAGATTGTATTTTAGTATTTAATTTCAACTCATTGCATTTCATTCATTCATGTGTATTACTTATAAAACTTTTTACACATTTGTCGAATATATAGATTTGTAAAATTGTATTAATTTCATAATTGACACGTAAGACTAATTCAATAGGAGACTTCATTAATCAATATCATATTATTATTATTATTATTATTATTATTATTATTATTATTTTTATTATTATTATTATTATTATTATCATTATTATTATTATTATTATTATTATTATTATTATATATTTATAACTCTAACATACCTATCTCAGTGAAATAGGGTTCTCTGTAAAATTGGAGTATAATAAATATGTCTTCCCTGTAGCCCCTGTTTTCTCCTTTTACTCCTCTTTCCCCATGTATTCCTCTTGTTCCTTTCGTATTTGCCTTGCTTTCTTTGTATTTGCTTTGTTCTCATTGTATTCCCCTTGTATTCCTTCTCTTTCCCTTGTTCTCTATGTATTCCTCTTTACTCCTTTTTTTTTCCAATTTCTATGTCTGTATTTCCCTTGTACTTCTTGTATTCTCCTTTCCCCTTCTCTTCCTTTGTTCTTCTTGTATAACCCTTGCTGTCTTTGTATTTTCCTAGATCTCTTTGTCTTCCTCTCGTTCTTCTTTGCCCTCCCTTTGTTTTCTTTATATTCTCTTCGTTTTCATTTTATCCTCTTGTTCTTCTTGTCTTTCCTTTGTTCTCCTAACATTCCTCTTCTTCTTGTATTTCCCTTGGACTCCTTGTTTTCCCCTTTTCTTCTTATTTTTCCCTTGTTCTAATTGTGTTTCTTTTCTTCTCTACTCTTGCAGTAATTTTCTTGTATTCTCTTTGATCTCATAACATTTTCTTTGTTTTTGTTTTTGTTTTTTTTGTTTTCCCATTGCTATTATTTTATTCCCCTGGTTCGCTTTTTCGTCATGTTGTTCTCTTTGTCTTCCCCTGCTAGGGGACACATTCTGCAGTTTTGATCAATAGTCCCTTCTGCATAAAGGTACGCAATATAGTAAAGCTATGCGCCTATCGACAGGTGATCGAACCAATTATTTTGCCCAAATTTTAGTAATACCGGTATGTTATTGTTTAAAGAAATACAATGAAGCAGGAATGTTATTGTTATTACAATAAAAACTGACCTGTGTGAATCTTGTAGTGGAAGAGTATCTGTCATTTTCATAACAGTGTTACAGTTTTTTTAATACAATCTAACTGAAGCGGCTAACATAGATATGAGCCTCCTCTGCGATAGTAGGAAATATTTCTCTCCCTCTTTCTCCGTTCCAGTCTTTCTCTCTCTTTTATTCTTCATGAAGACAAATGGATTGTTCTTTCAGTGTCATGTGCATGTTGTACACGAGTGAAGTAAGATATTTCAATAACCGAGAAATACATCATATGTATTCCAAGTTCTGGTTTTGACAGAAACAATAACATACAGTCTTAAAAACGTTTGCATAACTCTATAGGAGCCCACAATATAGCCTATACATTTTTTTCTCTTGCATGTTCATTTGCAATGAAATTTTCTTCCTTATTGTTTCGTTATGCAGCTGTGGCAGTGACAGGCAGCGCAGTCTACTGGGAAAAACACGAGAGCTTGTAACAAAACACGAACGAGCGCCGTCGCTTAAAGATTACCAACGTCTACCAGATAGATTTCCTAACATCAGTGTTTGAATACAAATGTGCACTTCCAGTCAAAAACAACCGCATTCTAACGTGGTTAAGAACGTTATGAAAAGCTTTCAAAGAAGATTTTGGTTCTTTCCTTGAAAGACAGAAGGAAATATTATTTCCTTTATTCTCGTTGATTCTTTAACAGAAAAAGTTCATTGCGGCTTCGAGTGTTATCTTATTTTACCTTTCTAGCTCTGCCTATAGTATCCAAATTGCTTGTTTAATCAAAGTAGAGAGAAATACATTATTCACTTCATTATCATTTGTGTATGTTTACAAAGTTTGCCGTAGAACAGATTATTTTGTGTATTCTCACGTGAGATAAGCCTACTGTATTTCGGGTCATTCCATATCAAATCAACAAGGCACTCAACCCGACCGACTCAGATTTCTTTCAAATTTTGAGGGTTTGTTTTACCTGCCGCGCTAACTAAAACTGCCGAGTTTCATATATCCTGTGCTTTTCGTTTTCTGTCAGTGGCGTTTCAAACATGAAGAAAAATCAAATTTTTGTAAGCACGCCGCTTCAATTAAAATTACATATCTCAACAACGTCTCCAGATAAATTTACAAAAATTGGGTGATACATTCTTAATATGTGATAGTTTTTATTGCTTATATTGTTTTCTGCATGTATTCAATTACACTATAAAAACATGGTGAAACAATTTTCATATATTCATATTTAAAAATGCAGGGCTTCTATTTTAAGGAAAAAAATATATAGTACGCCTCAATTAGTGATATAATGAACTGATAAGTTTCAACTTGGAATCTTCACAGTTTACAAAGATAAAAATTATTATGTCACAGCAAGCGTAAGCTAACCGTATAAGTCGCGATAATTATGTCCCACACATTCGTTGTATTTAATTATATTTGATCATATTCTTGAATGGCACTATGTAATTTAACATGTAGTACATAACTCGAATTTTTTAAATTATTACCTGAAATAAATTATTGTCACATGGATTTTGTTAAACCTGAAGTTCTGTAAGAAATGCTTATCTTTCATTGCTGAGATGAAATAGCCTGATCATCTTTCCAGGCAGGATGCTGCGTTGTTTCAGCTACATTTTAAAACTGCTTAGCAAGTATAATAGCCATCCTAAACAGCAGGACTGTATGAAACTTGTGTTCCAGGCACTGCGGTGGATTTTGCAAATCGAAGAGCGAGCATTTTTTCCTCTTCAGTATAGCCTTTTTTAGTCGTATAAACGGTATTAATGTTTGGGAGATGATGTCTTGTCCAGTCGTACAATTCCCTAGGTGTAGTTATTTCTTTATCGGGTGGTCTCTGCAAACGAGCTCAAGCCGCAAACCTTTTAAGTGTCCCACCTACAACGTCGTAGGTCTTTTGCCATGCGATATGCAAAAATAATGCAATTATGTTGGAAATCCAAAATCTTCTCCATGTAATGTGAGGTTCAGGAAAATTTTTTCCTATTTTTATACTGAGCAGAGAATCCATCGGAGAAATATATAATTTTTGTAGTGATTTACAGTTGTTTGTTTTAATGACTCCATTAGATATTTTTGAAACAGATGTACAGTTGTAGTGTCATATTTCGGGCAGTGTGAAATTATTACCAGATTTTTAATAGAGACTGTATCGGATGACGATTCATTATAATATATTACGAAAGTATGAATGGTTGTCTACACAATAGTCCTGTGATATGACTGAATTTCATCTTGGATTACGAAATAATAGTTTTCAGCGAAGTCGCATAACACAATAAGCAGGCATGGCTGTAGAAATGATTTCATATCACGTAGAAACTTACTTTGTCCAGATGATATAAATTAGTGAGTCAGTAAATCACCAAGTTTCTCCAAGAGACAGTCGAAAAATTTGTCTGTGGGTTTCATTATGGTCTCAAGCGTTGATCGGTCAGTCGTCATCCACTGCTTGTAGGTCACTGATTCACTGCAGTTTTATACGAAACATTTCTCTAAACCCTCTCTTATTTTGAATGGTTCAGGACATTCTGTACATTTCCTGAACAAGCAATTTATATGAGGAGGATTGCACACCATAGTAGCCAAGAAATGTTAAGTTGGAAAGTATAAAGAAAAATTTTCTTGAAATCCACGAAGACCTGAAACTTTAATAAATTGCTTCAGGCATAAGTTTTACATTCTGATAGGACACAAACACAGACAGTATAGTCCACTAACTTCAGCTAGAATACAATTTCTTGGTCAGGGTTAGAATTTTTAAACACTGCATATAATTAATTTCTGCTCATGTGATTTACTCCCTGATTCTTTAATCACAATAAATATTTCTTACCAGGCATCATTCTGCTTATCTCGTCAGAACAACAGAATTCTTTAACTTTACCGGCAACAGCCGCGAGCAAGGGTTTTCCAGCTTTCGGATTTGGTGAACACAAAATTCCCTTTCCCTTTGCCAGGACTCTGGCTTTCCGAATTATGTATTCGAAAGCTGAAAGAAACTCTTTTTTATATTATTTACGCTGCAGCTTTCAGGTAGTAGTGTTAAAATGGTGATTTTCTCACTTTTACCTGAATTTGAAAATTTTCCTGCAACTGAGACAAAATTTCAGAATCAGAAAGGTCCTGGTTCCTCGGCATCTTTAATATCGAAGACTTTGTCTTTTACAATATTTTCAAATTTCTGTCTCTTATATTTCTCTTGTTGTAGCCTTTCTTGTTTAATAAGGAACACACCTTGGTCAAAAAGACTTGTATTTAATGAACTTACATTTGCTGTAGAGTCGACGTATTCTTCATTACTAGAGTCATTATGAGGATTCTGCGTAATAGCATTATATTATATATGTATTTATTTGCGACACATAGCGCACACCTTTTGTTCCTGTTTTAAATCACGAAATACATTAAGCATCCACGATATAACACTTCTTAAATTTTTCCTCTAATTACAATGCCTTGATTTCTCGAAGGGATTGCAGCAAACATAGACCTATAACTTAAAACGCGACTCCATTACATCGCACAAAACTACCACATACTACGAAAACTAACGACACTGCACTTGAAATAGATTGCACGTTTTGTATAAATTGAAGACGGTATAAACTGCCACTCATGACGGCCTGACAAATCTACGACGCAGCTTATCAGACAAGTACGAACTCGCGCGCATGCAGTGTTGGTGTAAGACGGGTTTAAGGGCTACAAACCAATACATTGATATATTTTTTTTACTGATATTCCTGAAACGTTTCCAAAATGAAACTTACACCAAGGGGAGAATACTCTTACCTCTATAACATACATTTTTCGCGAAATAATTTGTGCCCCGCATTTATAGATATTTAATGTTAAAATGTGTTTCACGTGACCATTTAATAAAGAATTCATTACTTTGATGCAAACCTATTTGTATTGAAACTTATGATCCCTTAGCTTTAAAATAAGCCCAAGTTTAGGATTCTACCTCAATTAGAAGAGAAGTTATGAATTATTTTTATTGACATAGTATGCGACATTTTTACATTTTTTCTCGTATTGACAGAATTGCTGTATGGATATCGTGCATTATTGAGGGCTAAAATTTTATATAATTACTTAACTTAAGGTTCTTTACCATCCCACCAAATTTAATTAAAATCTGAGGTGTTCGGGTTG
Organism: Periplaneta americana; assembly: GCF_040183065.1. NCBI lineage: Eukaryota > Metazoa > Arthropoda > Insecta > Blattodea > Blattidae > Periplaneta > Periplaneta americana. Next base: position 47,151,847 of record NC_091130.1, read on the forward strand.
AAAAGTCCACTTTTTTGTGTTGATTTGACATGGAATGCCCCTTTCTTAAGAAAATAAAACTTAATTTTATTTCTAGACTAATGTATCAATCTGCTATGAGGAAAAATCTGCGTTCAAGTTCCATCGAAATTTAGAATTGCACCATTTAGTGAACAGAGACTGTCTTAGATCAGATGTTCTCGGAATGTGTTTCTTTAATTACTTGGTTGTTTAACGAATCTGTATTAACTACTAGGTTATTTAGCGTCTAAATGTTAAATGTTATGTTTTATTTAACGACGCTCGCAACTGCCAGGTTATATCAGCACCACCCGTGTGGCGAAATTTTGTCCCACAAGAGTTCTTTTACATGCCAGTAAATCTACTGACATGAGCCTATCGCATTTAAGCACACTTACATGCCATCGACCCGGCCCGGGATCGAACCCGCAATTTCGGGCATAGAAGGCCAGGGCTATACCAACTGCGTCAACCAGGCCGACTTTAGCGTTGATGGGATTAGTGACAGCGATATGGTATTTGGTGATATGAGGCCGAGGATTCGCTATAAATTACCTGACGTTCGCCATGAGGCCGAGGATTCGCTATAAATTACCTGACATTCACCATGAGGCCGAGGATTCGCTATAAATTACCTGACATTCGCCATGAGGCCAAGGATTCGCTATAAATTACCTGACATTCGCCATGAGGCCAAGGATTCGCTATAAATTACCTGACATTTGCCATGAGGCCGAGGATTCGCTATAAATTACCTGACATTCGCCATGAGGCCGAGGATTCGCTATAAATTACCTGACATTCGCCATGAGGCCGAGGATTCGCTATAAATTACCTGACATTCACCATGAGGCCGAGGATTCGCTATAAATTACCTGACATTCGCCATGAGGCCAAGGATTCGCTATAAATTACCTGACATTCGCCATGAGGCCGAGGATTCGCTATAAATTACCTGACATTCGCCATGAGGCCAAGGATTCGCTATAAATTACCTGACATTCGCCATGAGGCCAAGGATTCGCTATAAATTACCTGACATTTGCCATGAGGCCGAGGATTCGCTATAAATTACCTGACATTCGCCATGAGGCCGAGGATTCGCTATAAATTACCTGACATTCGCCATGAGGCCGAGGATTCGCTATAAATTACCTGACATTCGCCATGAGGCCAAGGATTCGCTATAAATTACCTGACGTTCGCCTTGTGGTTGGGGAAAACCTCGAAAAAAACCCAACCAGGTAATGAACTTAAGGAGGAATCGAATCCGCGCCTGAGCGCAACTCTGGACTCAGCAGGCAAGCATCTTAGCCGATTGAGCTACACCTGTGGCTTCTCGGAAAGTTCCCGATGCCCCTATCATCATGTCATTACTATCTCAGTGCTTTGTCTTACCAGCCTAAGACTGAAAACTTAAAACCAATAGAAAAAATTATTTATTGAAAATGTAGCCTGTAACTAAAAGGATGCATTATTTAGTTTAACATAAAGAAAAATAGATAATAAAATTAAGCCCTCAAAAAGTTCAGGATATTACATTTCATGGTTTCTAAGAAAAGTGCACCTGAATTTAAGTAAAATGACATTATCAAGATAGGGAGTACTTATTCCTCTTTAATATCCTATGTAATTTCTTAATGGTGATTATAATATATTGCAGCTATATTTCGGCGCACTTTCGAACTAAAATATTTTTAAATAAAAAGTGCAATCCTTGTTATATAGGCCTACGGAAAAAAAATCATAGCTGTTGAGCCGTTTCAGATGTAGGATTATTTCTTCCAACAAAATCTTTCATTTTTAACGTAGATACGATAGAAGTGTCAGAAACTTGATATAGAAAATGTGTAAGACTAGTACGCAAAAGAAATTATTTGTAGAGGTGGTCTTAATTTTTTTATCCGACACTGTATAAGTGAATTAATTATTTATTATATTCGCGAAATAGTTTAATTAAATATCACGTGAAGTTTCTATTTCTTTTAAAAAAATTTACAAACGCGATAAAATGAAAAACTCTTGTGATATTATCTACGAAAGAAAGAAGAAATGAAGAAGGAAAAAATGAAGAAAGATAGTAGGAAAGGAAGAAAGACAGAAAGCAACAAAGAAAGAAAGAAAGAGAGAAAAAGAAATGAAGAAAGAAAGAAGGAAAAAGAGAAAGAAATAGAGAAAATAGAAAGGAAGAAAGAGGGAAAGAAAAAAGAAATGAAGGAAGAAAGAGAGGAAGAAAGATAGAAGGAAAGAAAAGAAGAAAAAGCGAAAGAAAGAAAGAGGAATAAAGAAAGGAAGGAAGAGAAAGCAAAAGAAAGAAAGAGAGAAAGAAAGAAAGGAAAAAAGCGAAAGAAAGAAAGAGAGGAAGAAAGAAAGATAGACAGAAAGAAAGAAAGAAAATAGGAAAGAAAGAAAAGAAGAAAAAGCAAAAGAAAGAAAGGAAGAAGGAAAGAAAGAAAGAAGGAAAAAAGAGAAAGAAATAGAGAAAAAAGAAAGCAAGAAAGAGGGAAAGAAAAAAGAAATAAAGGAAGAATGAGAGAAAGAAAGAAAGAAGATGGAAGAAAGAAAGAAGGAAAAATGAAAGAAAGAAAGGCAGAAAGAAAGAAAGAGAGAAAGAAAGAAAGAAGGAAAAAGAGAAAGTAATACAGAAAAAACGAAGGACGAAAGAACGAAAGAAAGAAGAAATAAAGGAAGATAGAGAGAAAGAAGGAAAGGAAGAAAAAGAGAAAGAAAGAGAGGAAGAAAGGAAGAAAGAAAGAGAGAAGGAAATAAAGAGAGAAAGAGAGGAAGAAAGAAAGGAAGAGAAAGCGAAAAAAGAAAGGTAGAAAGAAAGAGAGAAAGAAAGAGAGGAAAAAAGAAAGAGAAAAAGAAATAAAGAAAGAGAGGAAGAAAGAGAGAAAGAAAGGAAGAAAGAGAGAAAGAAAGAGAAAGCGAAGAAAGATGGAAAGAGAGGAAGAAAGAAATAAAGTGAGAAAGAAAGACAGGAAGAAAGAGAGGAAGAAATAAAGAAAAGATAAATAAAGAAAAAGAGAAATAAAGAAATTAAGAAGAAAGGAGAGAATGAAAGAAGGAGATGAAAGAAAGGAAAGGGGAGAGAAACAAAGAAGCAAGAAATACTTCCAGTGTTCCTTAAGGAAATCCTCATCTTTCATAGGCAATAATGTACGTATCGATGGACACATTATCATCATCTTCACATCTCATAGGCGTATGAGGCGAAAAAGGCAGAAAGAGCCTAGAACAAAGCATAGCAGCCATTATTTAAATCAGGCGCAGCCAACTGGTTGCTCTGAAGGCAACCTCTCTTCCCGTTCTTCGTAGATAGGAAATTAAAAGAAAAGGAAATCGTGAGCCATCCCTCCAGCAACCTTAATGTAAAATCTTTGCCCATTATGGTAAACGTCGTAGGAGGGGTAACTACCTTCGCCTGGAACTAAGGGCCATAAGAGAAGTTTAAAATTGTCAGACCAGAAGACTATTATACAAGCATAGTCGTAATTCAGCCAGCTAACTGAAGACTTCCTGCGAAACATGTTAAGATAAAAGGTAGCGGATATATTGCTCTTAATGCTTTTGTTTAACCTTGCCGATCTCAACTCATTCCACCATTGCCGCGATGCAAATGTATTCTTTATTTCAGTAGTAATGTAGTTTAAAACAATTTTAAACAAATATCCTGTTACTGTTATAACCATGACTATTACGACCAACACAGTGAATACTGTACAACCACAACTACTACTATCACTCATGCTATTGTCACAGTCTAGTATATACAGTCACGAGGCTTGAGTTGTGAGTTTGCTAGGAACAATAGACTGTGCCGGTACTGTTTCACATTGTATGTGATCAGGCAATAGTAGCGATCCTAGTGGTTAGTAACTATCTATGGATGCATATTGCTTACGTATTGAGCTTCCTGACTGTATATACTAGACCGTGCTATTATTATCACGTCACTACTGATATAATTAGTTGTATTATTATTACTGCTACTATTATCGCTGCTGTCACAACTGCTATAATTTATTACTACTAATACTGATACCTGTTATTCCTAGCAGTGTCACCAGCGAATAGGGATTATAAAGAAAGGACACTGAGCGAATTTTCCTGTGTTTTGTTTCTCTGTGTGCCAGCGGCTAGTTCCACTTTCAAGCGCTAGAGGTAGTGTAATCGAGCATACGCTAAAATAACAATTGGGAATAGAATTAAGGCACAGGATCCAAACATCACCTACCTTATTGCATATTCCAGTAACGCTTTGCTTCAAATAAATTCAAGTTAACAGCTTTTCCTTATTTCTCAGTGACAAACTAGTTGTAATAATAATATTTAATATTTCAGATATCATAAATTATATTATAAAATAATATAATACATTATAAAATTAAGTATTGAATTCGTTTAATATTTGTATAATAATATAATATAGGTATATGGTTTTACTTCTCGTAAGAGTTTTGTTTTTCCATTTTCAGCGCTATCAAATCATTACATATTTTAATTGTTGTTGGGGTCAACGTCTGAACTCTCATTATAAAGGAACTCTAGAGTCTAGACATTACAGTTAATGAAGGATTTATTATTTTATGGATCCAATTTATTTTATTTGAGTACATAATGTACCTAGATGTATTAATTATATGTGTTATATTTCCGCTGCGTCGACTGCTAGCTGGTGTGATGTCAGCGCCAACTCTAGGGAGAAAGCAGAAACTGACGCTCTAGCTGGCTTGAAGGTCATTGAAACCGGTCCGGCTACATCAAAGGTACCGACGCGAAGTGTCCATTCTTTATAATCCCTATTCGCTGGTGTCACTATTAGGACTAATACTGTTATTAGGACTAATACTGCTACATCAAGAATACAAGAAAGGGCTAACTAATAGTGCCTTTATTTTAAAAATGAAGTACACACACATATATATATATATATATATATATATATATATACATACACACACAATTTATTAATGGTTCGCAAATATAGTACATACACTGAATGATTAAAACTAATTTATACACAATTAGTATTTTCACACAATAAATATACAATTTTATAACGCAATTTCTATAATTTAAATATTTAATTTACGTCTTATCTTGCACTTACTTTATGTCTAGCTTTAGTGCAAGATTCAACCATTCCAGTTAATTGTAAATCTTAGTATTTATATTCTTTAGTATTCTATTCACTTTTGTTACTTTTTTTTTTTTTTTTTTGCATGAAATTTTTTAAGGAAAAAAAAACAAATATTTTTCTAAGTTAGGAACCTTTCAATCTTTCAAAATTCAATAAATCAATTAAAGCTAAAGTATCATTTATGTATATAATAATTATTACTCCATTATATTATTGCATAATATTTTGAATTTATTTTACAATTGTATTACTTAATATTTTTCATTTCACTTTATTATTTGTACTTTCTAGTTAACCGAATCTTCTATGTTTTACCTGATATAATTTCATTGCATTTCTTGTATTATTATTTTTATATTCATTACTTTCTTTTCCTTACATATATTTGATATAATTTCATTATATTCCTTATATTATTCTTTCTTGTATTATTATTTTTGTATTCATCACTTTACTTTTGCTTACATATATTTGATATAAATTCATTGTATTCCTTATATTATTCTTTCTTGTATTATTATTTTTATATTCATCACTTTACTTTTGCTTACATATATTTGATATAATTTCATTGTATTCCTTATATTATTCTTTCTTGTATTATTATTTTTATATTCGTCACTTTACTTTTGCTTACATATATTATATATAATTTCATTGTATTCCTTATATTATTTTTTCTTGTATTAAGTTTTTATTTTTATATTCATCACTTTACTTTTGCTTACATATATTTGATATATTTTCATTGTATTCCTTATATTATTCTTTCTTGTATTATAATTTTTATATTCATCATTTTACTTTTGCTTACATATATTTGATATAATTTCATTGAATTCCTTATATTATTCTTTCTTGTATTCACTTATTATTTTTATATTCATCACTTTACTTTTGCTTAGATATATTTGATAAAATTTCATTGTATTCCTTATATTATTCTTTCTTGTATTAAGTTATTATTTTTATATTCATCACTTTACTTTTGCTTACATATATTTGATATAATTTCATTGTATTCCTTATATTATTCTTTCTTGTTTTATTATTTTTATATTCATCACTTTACTTTTGCTTACATATATTTGATATAATTTCATTGTATTCCTTATATTATTCTTTCTTGTATTATTATTTTTATATTCATCACTTTATTTTTGCTTACATATATTTGATATAATTTCATTGTATTCCTTATATTATTCTTTCTTGTATTAAGTTATTATTTTTATATTCATCACTTTACTTTTGCTTACATATATTTGATATAATTTCATTGTATTCCTTATATTATTCTTTCTTGTATTAAAGTAATTTTTTTATATTCATCACTTTACTTTTGCTTACATATATTTGATATAATTTCATTGTATTCCTTATATTATTCTTTCTTGTATTATTATTTTTATATTCCACACTTTACTTTTGCTGACATATATTTAATATAATTTCATTGTATTCCTTATATTATTCTTTCTTGTAATATTATTTTTATATTCATCACTTTACTTTTGCTTACATATATTTGATATAATTTCATTGTATTCCTTATATTATTCTTTCTTGTATTATTTTTTCTATATTCATCACTTTATTTTTGCTTACATATATTTGTTATAATTTCATTGTATTCCTTATATTATTCTTTCTTTTATTATTATTTTTATATTCTTTACTTTACTTTTGCTTACATATATTTGATATAATTTCATTGTATTCCTTATATTATTCTTTCTTGTATTATTATTTTTATATTCATCACTTTATTTTTGCTTACATAAATTTGATATAATTTCATTGTATTCCTTATATTATTCTTTCTTGTATTAAATTATTACTTTTATATTCATCACTTTACTTTTGCTTACATATATTTGATATAATTTCATTGTATTCCTTATATTAATCTTTCTTGTATTAAGTTATTATTTTTATATTCATCACTTTACTTTTGCTTACATATATTTGATATAATTTCATTGTATTCCTTATATTATTCTTTCTTGTATTAAGTTATTATTTTTATATTCATCACTTTACTTTTGCTTACATATATTTGATATAATTTCATTGTATTCCTTATATTATTCTTTCTTGTATTATTATTTTTATATTCATCACTTTACTTTTGCTTACATATATTTGATATAATTTCATTGTATTAATTATATTATTCTTTCTTGTATTAAATTATTATTTTTATATTCATCACTTTACTTTTGCTTACATATATTTGATATAATTTCATTGTACTCCTTATATTATTCTTTCTTGTATTAAGTTATTATTTTTATATTCATCACTTTACTTTTGCTTACATATATTTGATATAATTTCATTGTATTCCTTATATTATTCTTTCTTGTATTATTATTTTTATATTCATCACTTTATTTTTGCTTACATATATTTGATATAATTTCATTGTATTCCTTATATTATTCTTTCTTGTATTATTATTTTTATATTCATCACTTTACTTTTGCTTACATATATTTGATATAATTTCATTGTATTCCTTATATTATTCTTTCTTGTATTATTATTTTTATATTCATCACTTTATTTTTGCTTGCATATATTTGATATAATTTCATTGTATTCCTTATATTATTCTTTCTTGTATTATTATTTTTATATTCATCACTTTACTTTTGCTTACATATATTTGATATAATTTCATTGTATTCCTTATATTATTCTTTCTTGTATTAAGTCATTATTTTTATATTCATCACTTTACTTTTGCTTACATATATTTGATATAATTTCATTGTATTCCTTATATTATTCTTTCCTGTATTATTATTTTTATATTCATCACTTTATTTTTGCTTACATATATTTGATATAATTTCATTGTATTCCTTATATTATTCTTTCTTGTATTAAGTTATTATTTTTATATTCATCACTTTACTTTTGCTTACATATATTTGATATAATTTCATTGTATTCCTTATATTATTCTTTCTTGTATTAACTTAATTTTTTTATATTCATCACTTTACTTTTGCTTACATCTATTTGATATAATTTCATTGTATTCCTTATATTATTCTTTCCTGTATTATTATTTTTATATTCATCACTTTATTTTTGCTTGCATATATTTGATATAATTTCATTGTATTCCTTATATTATTCTTTCTTGTATTATTATTTTTATATTCATCACTTTATTTTTGCTTACATATATTTGATATAATTTCATTGTATTCCTTATATTATTCTTTCTTGTATTATTATTTTTATATTCCATACTTTACTTTTGCTTACATATATTTAATATAATTTCATTGTATTCCTTATATTATTCTTTCTTGTAATATTATTTTTATATTCATCACTTTACTTTTGCTTACATATATTTGATATAATTTCATTGTATTCCTTATATTATTCTTTCTTGTATTATTATTTTTATATTCATCACTTTATTTTTGCTTACATATATTTGATATAATTTCATTGTATTCCTTATATTATTCTTTCTTGTATTATTATTTTTATATTCATCACTTTACTTTTGCTTATATATATTTGATATAATTTCATTGTATTCCTTATATTATTCTTTCTTGTTTTATTATTTTTATATTCTTCGCTTTATTTTTGCTTACATATATTTGATATAATTTCATTGTATTCCTTATATTATTCTTTCTTGTATTATTATTTTTATATTCATCACTTTATTTTTGCTTACATATATCTGATATAATTTCATTGTATTCCTTATATTATTCTTTCTTGTATTATTATTTTTATATTCATCACTTTACTTTTGCTTACATATATTTGATTATTTAAATTAAACAATTAAATAATTATTTTAGTGTAGGCTTAAACTTGTAATATTACTTTTTCATTATTCGATGTAATCTCCACTCCCCGCCACAAGCTTTTGCTTCATCGGGAGTACGGACCAAAAGTGTACCATTATTATGATCGTTCAAATAAATCATTATTATGATTATTATTATTATTATTATTATTATTATTATTATTATTATTTACTTCCTTAAGTTGTATTTCTAGTTTAACTCTACAATGTGCAGCCAGTATATATAAATCATTCATTATGCTATATTCTTCCATTCCTCTTTCGCAACAGAAATATTTATACAGTTCGTATAAGCCCTCTCTAGTTGGCGGGCCTTCATTTCGCAATTTAATTTCACAGTATTCTTTTGACATTCCTTCAAAACCATTAAATTTAGAAATAAAAAGATTGCTAAGTAATTTCTAACTAAATCCAAAATGTTGTTACCGGTTAGTCTTGAACATGCGTATCTCCCAAATTTGAATTTATTTGTTAATTCCGTGACTTTACTGTCATTTAATAACTCCTTTCCTTTACTTATTATTTTAGCAATTTTATCTGGAACTTTTGTTTCTGTATATCTATTCATTATAAAGAGATGCTGGCTTGCCTCAAATTTCTCCTTATTTCAGTCCTTGATCCTTTCTTCTTTGCACAATTATATATATATATATATAAACACAGAATAAACATGATCGTTCACATTATATAAAACATATTTGTATAATTACTTCTTATAAATCTTATGACTAACAATCATGCTTATCCAAGATTTATTAATTCGTTTCCAGTTTTTCATTAATTATTACACTTTTTTTATTTTTAACTAAAAAAAGATAAAGACTTTTTGTTTTTGTAAATTATTATTATTATTATTATTATTATTATTATTATTATTATTATTATTATTCCGACGACCCTTAATAATTTCAGCAAATCAGAACATAAATTACAAAAAAGCAGTAAACGAATTAAGTAGAATCTGATTTTGGTTTAAAAATACCGTATAATAAAACAAAAATAATTACCTTTAAGAGTAAATAATATTATAGATCGAAGATCATTGCTAATTTCACAATAATTTAACAAGTTTCAGATTATTGGGTAGCAATGTTTCCCATCTAGTACAAGGAAAAACCATACTCCAGTGGGTATGTGGAATAATAATAGCATTAAGAAATTAAACACAAAACCACTCGAATAACCCAAATCAAATTTTACAAAACAGTTCCAGCAATTAGAAGGCATAACTGAGAGCCAATCTAGAAGTAGTTGAAACATTGTAAATTTATGAAATAATTATTCGATATGTGCTTAAATTGTTTTGAGAACTCGGGTTCTGAGCTAGGTGACTTAGATAGTTGCTTCCAAGGCCGACTTGCTCTGTCACCTTCTTCAGGGACTGAAGTGCTTCGGGACCATGTCTAGCCGGTATATAGGCTGTCAATAGGTCTTCCCGTTGCGGTCCAATCAGGAGCCAGTTCCTAGTTCCGACCGCATGTTTGATTGGTCCGCAGCGGGAAGCCCTACTTACAGGCTATATACGGACAAGACATGGTCTCACGGCACTTCAATCCCTGAAGAAGATGGCAGAATTAGTCATTGAAAGCTTGGAAGCAACAATCCAACTCACCTGGCTGAGAACCCGACAAGTGTTATTCCATATCTAACACCGGGAAAGCCTTAAGTCCTAGATAGCTTGAGAATTGCAGAATTTCTAAAGACTACCTCCCTTAGAAAATACTTCAAAGTGAATATGTTTCCATAATAAAGTGGAATATATGTACAGTAGTGGCAAAAAAAAACAGACCGACCCTTGAAGCTGATTTCAGAGCCTTGTTCACTTCAGAGCACGATAGACTGGTAACTAAGACTTTCGTGGTTCGAATTCCTCCTGGGAAGGAAACTTTTTTGTTCCTTATTCAAATTTATTCCCAATAATTTTCGATTGCAGCGATATTTTACTGCTTAATTAACTTATTCCCAGAATGAATTTTACCAGCAATCGAAAAGTATTGGGAATAAATTTGAATAAGGAACAAAAAAAGTTTCCTTCCCAGGCAGGATTCGAACCACGAAAATGTTAGTTACTAGTCTATCGTGCTCTGGAGTGAACAAGGCTCTGAAATCAGCTACAAGGGTCGGTCCGATTTTTTTGCCACTACTGTACAATGAGTGTCATATTTCGGATTAAAAGGTAGAGAGAGAGATCTGAATTGAATTTTCAGAATTTGCACTACCGACAACTGCTGTCACTACTGCCAACATAACAATTAGAAAATTACTACCAGTTATAGTATTTGTCAGTACCGAAATTCGAAACGAAGTTGGCAAAATAAAATTCAACCTGCAGACTAAAAAATTACCACAATCCACTAGCATATGTAGTAATGGGGAAAGTTGGTTCGGTTTCGCCCTTAGGGTATTAAGTACGCTGATCCGGACTATATTCACTAGAGAAAAAAACAGTAGTACTCGTATTACCGTATCTAAACTGAATACGGAACACACTGAAGAAATTGTAACTGGTTTTTCATGTTTTCGATACGTGTATAATGTAAAAGAACATAATCTAGCTCGAAGCACGTATTGGAATCAATACAACTTAAAAAAATATTTTCCACGTAAATCTCTGAATATAATCACTGAAATAAAATATCAAAGTTCACAGATCTGACCTGATATTTCCTGGGGTGGTTAACAAACGCAACATCACGAACAGAAACGTTTAGAATAAAAAGCAGTTGTTAATAATGACATTAATCTGTGTATGCTTTCGAAACTGAACGCTGTTATTCTTTTCAAGTCTAAAATGTGATCCAAGGTAATTTGTGAATTGCAGATTTAAATAAAAAAATTATTTGCCTGCGGCACGTCGTCATTTTTGACGAAACACAAAAACATATTTTAAAGTATCTCTCCTTTAAGATAAATATGAAGAAAAGTGGTTAAAATCTTTCTGTTAAGTTTTGTAAACGCAACTCAGCATCTGAATAAATGATGTTATATGATTCACGGAAAAATGTTTACTTTATTTTAATTCATTTATGAATATTATTCTATTTACATTAAAGCCGTAAAAATCTGAAAAAGTCGCCAGTGTGACATGAGAATTTTTATTTAAGACAAAAAAAATCTACATGCCATTAAATAGATTGATCAGACACGAAGCGTTATGCTTTTGCATTTGATTCTTGTTATTCAGTTTTGATTTATTTCGATCTGATTTTCATGTTACACTTAAAGGTTTGACGTCAACTCATATTCTATCAGTTCGATCCAATACTAGGGTGCCATTCCTGAAAATCGACCGACACATTTTCAGGCCAGTTTTGTCGCGCCTATAATTTCTAATCTACATGGTATATTCCAGTGAAGTAAACGGCAATCGACAGACGATGAATAAACGTATCCAACGTGACCTTCAGTTAGAGCGGGTCATTTAGCGATACGCAGGAGAGGGGAATTTGATGCATGAATTGACGGATCGCGCAGCTGCCGGAGCAGTGTAAAGGTACGGTCACAAGTCGCTACTTTTGCTGCGCAGCTTTTGTACTGCGCTTCACGCTACTTTTCGTGCTGCGCAACCCGAGTGCAGCAAAAGTTGCAACTGAAGGTTGCGAGTCTGTTCACACACAAGGCGCTACTTTTGCAGCCGCAGTCTTGCTGCAGGTTTCCATCTCCGTGTTGACTTCTCAATATACATTTTGTGGTTATGTTCGCATTATTAAGAAATTCATGCGAAAGCTTACTTATCTATTATTTGCTTTTCTGTCCTAACTATTATTAAGAAATTGACATTATTTTTACTATAAAGCTTTTAAAAACGCCTATATATTTAAATGATAACCAACAGCATATTCGCGTAATCAATGTTGGCAACCCTCCTGTTTGACACTACGCTATGGAAAATTAAAAAAAATGAATTATATCGTCAGCAAATATGCTCAGATTGTGTTGTGCATTTAATAACTGTTGCAAATTATTTATTCTGATCACATCTAACATTAAAATCTATCCAAACAATAAAAGTATTAGTGGCACATTTGGGTGGCAACACTGGTCGCAACCGCAGCAAAAGTTTCAACAAAACCGATAACAAAAATGCTGCGGCTGCAACCCTGAGAACCCTGTTCACACGTCGCTACTTTTAAGCTGCGCGCAGCATGAAAAAGTAGCGGGCAGCAGGTTCGGCAGCCGCTACTTTTCGGGTTGCACCGTTGTTCACACGTCGCAGTACAAGAGTTGCGCAGTTTTTTGTACTGCAACGCTGCAAAAGTAGCAACGTGAGACCGTACCTTAAATCGAGAATGCGAAGCAATAGAGCGTTGGCAGTGGTGTCAAACTATTCGTAATGAACCAATCTGCAATCTAAATTGAACAACAATCAGCAGTCAAGTTAAATTGGGCAAATTCGAGAGTATAATCCAGTGAAGTGAGAAAATTTACAATGTTGAGGTATAGGCCTATGCAGCGAAAATAGGTACGGGTGTATATGAAACGACTAGCAAAATGGTAAAACACGATGGTTAATTGACATGCTTGTTCTCAATGCATACAAGAGGCGGTATGTCATAAATAAAATTATTCTTTGCTACTAAACGTGTGTCGTTTTATTCTTTCTTATACTGGGTGAACGATATAGAGCAGAACAGTTTCACGGCTTCGTGCGACCTTGAGTCTCCCGCCTCCGCGCGCATAGCCGGCCGGCAGTGAAACCTGTTCTGCTCTATACTTTTCACCTAGTACCTTACATTCAATATTCCACTCTGAGAGACGTATTCAAGCAAAATACTTGCAACTGTGTCTCCGATACTGTCTATCCCGATGTTTTTAATTTTCATAATTATTTTACTTTTTATTTTCATCCATGTTTAGGCTCTGATAGTGGTGGTGGTGGTGGTGGTGGTGGTTGTCAAAAAGATTATGATAATGATGATGATGATGATGATGAATGAGGAGGAGAAGGTGATTTTAGAAATGGAAAATCCGCATCTCTCCCTTCAAACTTAATGAGTTTGAAGGAAATCCCAGCTCTTCATCCCACTTCCAGACGACATGCGGAATACAATGACAGTATCGCAGTACATCTCTCCAACCCTTTCATTCGTCCTTCTTCTCATCTTGTTTAGTGAGGCAATTACATTGCAAGTAATGATATGAATCAAAGCCAGAGCTGATGCTGTCTGCAGGCGCTTTCATTCGCAACGGTATGCAAAGATGTTTCAGAAGGAGGGAGAACCTTCATTTCTCAGAATAAAATAAAATGAAGTCTTTCATATCGTCCAATTTCTCAAGTGTCAGAATGTCATGCAGCCAGCAGGACGTAAAAGCAATATTAGAAGACATGTAAAAATTATGCATTTATTCATGCGTAATCTCGATTTCATATGAGTACAATTTCCATAGTATGACTAAGCCGTGAGCCTGCCATTGCATAATATTCAGCTTGTGAGCTCTTTTCTCTATCTACGGCACGGGGTGTGCACAGAAGAACATTAGAGTTTTAAGTGGTTTGTATGACTATGTAAGCAACAACTGGCGTTTGTATTCCATATATGAGGCGTTCCGTAAGAGAAGGGCGAGCCCGCCAAGGATTGAATTTTTCTTTACTCCGAATATTTAGGCTAAGAAACATATCTACAACTTAAGCCTGGCAGACGTTGGCGAGCTCTCCCTTGCTACATCTAATTACCATTGTTTGTAAGGTTGGAGAATTTGCGTAGTCTGTGACAGGTTCATAATATTCATATTACTCCGTACGAGGAGGGCGAATACGCCACTCCGCCTGAAGGCGCGCGCCATTCATTGTCTCAGTGTTGTTGTAACCACACAGACGAGTACAACCGTATTGAGAAATTACATGTGCTTATGGACATTGTAATAGCTTCGTTTGAGTAATAGTGACAGTGATAATCAAGCAGGTGTATCTGTTTATTGTAGGAAACGTCAGAGGCATGTCGAAAAATGGATAAACGTACAAGCAAAGATTAAAAGAAACAAAGGTGAATCGTACATTAGTACGAAAACATCTCGACATGTGCAAGCTCGCTGTATAGGCCCGTCATGTACTTGTGGGTGCTTCAACGCATTAGGTATGGAGAAAATATAACCTGTATTTCGTAATTTCTGGGAGTTGGGTGATTATGACCTCCAGAATGCCTATATTTCTAAGCTCGTAACCAGTGTTGATGTGAACAGATGTCGCATTAAGAACAGGCCGACCTCTCTCAGCTGGTTTTGCCAAAGAGGTGCTATGTCACGCCAATAAAGCTCACTTCTAATAAAGTAAAGGATATGAAAGATCTTCTTATCTATGTGCCACAGAACGTTTCTGGATGACGTGATCAGCACCCAAAACCTGCAACTAGCAGTGACCGGCTCAGAGGAACATCTCCATGAAGATGATGTAATGGATTATTAGCACCTCTGTTCCCAGAACAAGTGAGAGCACTTTTAATAGCAAGGGTAATAACATGACAGGCATCTACTTATTTTTGTATATCAATAATTTCAGACACTTTGTTAATGTCACATCACAATGCGATTAAGTGTTTTATTTATTATTATTATTATTATTATTATTATTATTATTATTATTATTATTAATGTCTGCCACTATGGAGTTCATTCTATGTCCTTTGCTTTTTCTAATATACTGTTTTCAAATTATTCCCATAATATCGATGAATTCATGTCATCAATGATCACTATTTGGTTGGAATATTTAATTGGACATTTGATTGCAATTTTCAATAAAGGTATTCGTTTTTCAGTGTACAAATTAATTATCATTATTTACAGACGTGTCCTTGGCGGGTTGGCCCTTATCTCGTTTGCAGGCAAAATACTTTGAACATCGATTATCGCTACAGGTACATTTGGCGGGTTCGCCTTTCTCTTACGGAACGCCTCATATAATGAAAGAGTACCTGTGGATTTTTTTTTAATTCTACGCGCAAAAAGTGTCGCGTAGCAATGCCACTGTTAAAGATGGCAATGACTCCTCAACTGCAGCGACTTGTGACGGGGGGTAATTAATCCCATCCGAGTTTTGCCAGTCTTATTAGGTACATACAAGATGCCTTTCTTGGAAATAACGAAACCACGTTTTTTGCAGGCTCCTAATGTTCTTACGTTAACTGTACTTTGATTTGGAAAGGGTTGTTATGTACCCCTCCCAAAAAGGCTCGATTTTCTTGGACATTGCTACTGTGATACACCGTGCACTCTGATTATGAAACCACTCACTACTGGTCTGTCACCTCTCGCCGAAATTCAGCTGTCGGTGTGATTTCTGACGTACAAGACGTCATTCAAATTCGTTATCACAGATCGGAAACAACCCTGTAATATGTAGCTATTCGGCGAACTATGCACTGGAGAGGGAAAGGAACTGGCCACCCTAACCCATTATCTCCTAGACTAGTTACCTCATAAGTGATGCCTTGTTGACATAACTTGTGAGGTTCAGGCCTGTCTTCGGACTCTTCCCTATACAACAGTCAAACGAATAAAATGTAAAATTGTAACGATGAACAATGCATTTTAAATACGGTACCTGCACTACATAATTATGTATAACATCCGAGTTTTACATTTAACTGTGCCATTATTGAAACTATAAAGTTATTATTATTATTATTATTATTATTATTATTATTATTATTATTATTATTATTTATAAAACAATTATATTACCGGTTGTTCTTTATGGTTGTGAAACTTGGACTTTCACTTTGAGAGAGGAACATAGGTTAAGGATGTTTGAGAATAAGGTGCTTAGGAAAATATTTGGGGCTAAGAGGGATGAAGTTACAGGAGAATGGAGAAAGTTACACAACACAGAACTGCACGCATTGTATTCTTCACCTGACATAATTAGGAACATTAAATCCATACTTTTGAGATGGGCAGGGCATGGAGCACATATGGGCGAATCCAGAAATGTGTATAGTGTTAGTTGGGAGGCCGGAAGAGAAAAAACCTTAGGGGTGGCCGAGACGTAGATGGGAGGATAATATTAAAATGGATTTGAGGGAGGTGGGATGTGATGATACAGACTGGATTAATCTTGCTCAGGATAGGGACCAATGGCGGGCTTATGTGAGAGCGGCAATGAACCTCCGGGTTCCTTAAAAGCCAGTAAGTAAGTATTATTTACACATTGTTTAGTATGGATTTTGTCGTTGGTGATAATAATAATAATAATAATAATAATAATAATAATAAAAATAATAATAATAACAATAATAATAATAATAATTCCACAAAAACAATGACAACTTTATGAAAAAACGATATATTACCGTATACGATATGTTGAATAAAAATTTCGATATCAATATCGATATATCGAAACGAAAATATCGGTATTTCGTAAAAAAACCGATCGGCTATATCGTTCCCATCACTGATGAAGACATAACTTGATAAGTCTTAAAATTATCATTTTCGCGATGTTCTACAGAAACTTATATGTGAATAAAATATGGATCAATTCTGAAATGAACGTATGTATAACAAAATGTTATACATACTTACTTACTTACAAATGGCTTTTAAGGAACCCGAAGGTTCATTGCCGACCTCACATAAGCCCGCCAGCGGTCCCTATCCTGTGCAAGATTAATCCAGTCTCTATCATCATATCCCACCTCCCTCAAATCCATTTTAATATTATCCTCCCATCTACGTCTCGGCCTCCCTAAAGGTCTTTTTCCCTCCGGTCTCCCAACTAACACTCTATATGCATTTCTGGATTCGCCCATACGTGCTACATGCCCTGCCCATCTCAAACGTCTGGATTTAATGTTCCTAATTATGTCAGGTGAAGAATACAATGCGTGCAGTTCTGTGTTGTGTAACTTTCTCCATTCTCCTGTAACTTCATCCCGCTTAGCCCCAAATATTTTCCTAAGCACCTTATTCTCAAACACCCTGAACCTATGTTCCTCTCTCAGAGTGAGAGTCCAAGTTTCACAACCATACAGAACAACCGGTGATATAACTGTTTTATAAATTCTAACTTTCAGATTTTTGGACAGCAGACTGGATGATAAGAGCTTCTCAACCGAATAATAACACGCATTTCCCATATTTATTCTGCGTTTGATTTCCTCCCGAGTGTCATTTATATTTGTTACTGTTGCTCCAAGATATTTGAATTTTTCCACCTCTTCGAAGGATAAATCTCCAATTTTTATATTTCCATTTCGTACAATATTCTGGTCACGAGACATAATCATATACTTTGTCTTTTCGGGATTTACTTCCAAACCGATCGCTCTACTTGCTTCAAGTAAAATTTCCGTGTTTTCCCTAATCGTTTGTGTATTTTCTCCTAACATATTCACGTCATCCGCATAGACAAGAAGCTGATGTAACCCGTTCAATTCCAAACCCTGCCTGTTATCCTGAACTTTCCTAATAACATATTCAAGCGCGAAGTTAAAAAGTAAAGGTGATAGTGCATCTCCCTGCTTTAGCCCGCAGTGAATTGGAAAAGCATCAGATAGAAACTGACCTATACGGACTCTGCTGTATGTTTCACTGAGACACATTTTAATTAATCGAACTAGTTTCTTGGGAATACCAAATTCAATAAGAATATCATATAATACTTCCCTCTTAACCGAGTCATATGCCTTTTTGAAATCTATGAATAACTGATGTACTGTACCCTTATACTCCCATTTTTTCTCCATTATCTGTCGAATACAAAAAATCTGATCAATAGTCGATCAATTACGCCGAAAACCGCACTGATGATCCCCAATATTTTCATCTACGTACGGAGTTAATCTTCTCAAAAGAATTTTGTACGACGTCAACAAAAGTGATATTCCTCGAAAGTTACCACAGTTGGTTTTGTCCCCCTTTTTAAAAATAGGCACAATTATGGACTCCTTCCATTGTTCTGGTACAATTTCCTTTTCCCAAATAGCAAGTACAAGTTTATAAATTTTGCTATATAATGCACTTCCACCCTCTTGTATTAATTCTGCTGGAATTTGATCGATACCTGGAGACTTGTACTTTTTCAGATTTTCTATCGCAATTTCGACTTCTGAAAGTGTGGGTTCGGGTATAAATGGCTCAGCAGTTTGTATTTCAATTTCGTCCCGATCATTTCTATTTGGCCTATGTACATTTAGTAGTTGCGCAAAATAGTTTTTCCATCTGTTTAGGATTGATGGAGAGTCTGCAAGCAAGTCACCATTCTCATCCTTGATCACGTTTACCCTTGGCTGATATCCGTTCTTAAATTCCTTTATACCCTTATATAAATCTCGAATGTTTTTATTCTTACTATTTGTTTCTACCTCATTCAGTTTTTCCTTCAAGTAACCTCTCTTTTTATTCCTAAGTGTACGACTTGCTTCCCGTCTTTCATTGAAATAATTATCTCTCTTCTCCTCAACTGGATCCTGTAAGAATTTCAATGTTATACATAGCTTCATTTAAATATTATGACCAGAACTCACTATTTACTGTACTTTACGAACAGTATAGAGCTTATCGATCCCTACAAATAACAATACATTTTCAAGTTACAAAGTCGAAATGGCTATTCAGTCATAGTTTATTGTAATTACACCGGTAGGGGATATTAGTTTTCCTTGCTAGATATTCCCTCCGAAAATGCCGTAATTAATACCCCATTAAAACAATATCAAAATTAAACCCTCAGAAAGTTATTTCTAAAACTATCAAAATTGCAATAAAGCATAATGAGAAACGTGCAGGGATTTTATCTTCCATCAAAAGTGTGCATCGCTAGAGGAAAAGTTAATATCGCTTTATCGTATATACTCGAAAAATTAAGGAACACTTTGTATTTTCTCATTTAAAATTCATTGAATTGTGACAACAGTTTCAAAATGTCACGTGACGCGAAAACGACATTTCATTAGTGTGTCATCACATCATACGTTACAGAATAATATTAAATTTGTCCCTTTCAGATAGAACGAAACATTCCTTCGCTTTGTATTTATATTTGTGTCACTTGATTGTTCGGCAACCGTGATGTACATTATACAGTACGATTCAGGAAAAAGGTTATAGTTTGGGGATGATATTATGGGCGATTCTAAAGGGGAAAAAAAATTACATAAACATATGTCTTATTCTCAACGGTTTTGGAGAAAACCATGAGGAACGGAAACATTGCAGGTGATGGTAAATTAAGAGATCGTTACTTTATGCTGTGTTCAACTGTCCATTTCTCTTCATATAACGTGTTCAAAAATTTCACCGTCAACCCCGATGTATTTTGCAGCTCGTGTAGGCAGATATTGTGTTGCCAAATTGAGCTGTTCGAAAATTTCTTAATGTGATCGCAAGCATTTAAAACCCAGGGAAGGGATTGCTCCCCTGTATCCACTTTGCGTTTGAAGATTTATCTCTTTAGCCATTCTCACAAATAATAATCTAATAGTGTAAAGTCGCAAGAACTCTGTGGACAATACATGATACCACAGTGACCGATCCAAAGCCCACGATAAGTTTCATTGAAATACTGGCTCACTCGTCGGCAGGATTGCACAGGGGTCCTATCTTGTTGAAAGTATATATTAGCCTATGTCGCAAATGGAACATCCCCCAAATATCCTGGTAACACATGCAAATGGCCAACATGACAAAGACAATAGTACTTACATTTTTTATTCACATCAATGGGGTCTACGAGGAATTTTGTTCCTTAGCGGGAGCGCGTCGATTCAAACCGCAACCTCTGATGAAAGATAAAATAACTCTTAATAATGCAACATGCATACTGTTGTTTAATTTCCTTCATACATAGGCTACTACATATAACCTACAAATCCATATTTTATTGAGGAATTACTTGTCAATAAATTTATTACGCACAATATACTTAACTTCATTTCAATCGGTAATTATGTATGGAATTATAGGATAGGGTAGCTTATGTAAAAACCTATTTAATCCACTTTATTTATTACAGAAGAAAATAATTAAAATATGTCTTCATAAACATATTGATTTTCCATCTCAAAAAATTGTTTTTAGACTTTAATGTTCTTAAAATAAGACAAATTTATTATATTGTATTAATAAAAGTCATACATATAAATCTAAATTATTTTGAATTGTATTCTTATAGTTATGAAACAAAAGGTATTGTGACTTTTATTTTCCTTTATCACCACGCACCCGATAACAATGTGACTTTTATTTATAATAATTCACCCTACAACAATGTGTATTCCATTCAACACAGCAACACAATACTCGTTATTGCACTCCACAGGACGACAATGATAACACACGACATGTATTATTGAGAAAAACAACAATGTACTCCTAATTTCACTTACAGTCTTACTAATAAACCGTGTATAGTTTTTATACGAGACTTAAGCAGAGTTGAGACAGAAAACGTTACTAATAAACCGTGAATAAGCTATGGACGTATAAACAGGCTGTAACTATACAATGGGAATTGCTTTGCAGTAGTTATATACACGAAACCCCTTGTTTAAGCGTTGTATATAGGGAAAAAATGGCCGCCCCTTTAACAGCTGTTCGTATCGACTGTCTTTTATGATGATGATGATGAAAGAGTGATGGAACGGAGAAAAATTCTCTCCGGCGCCGGGATTTGAACCCGGGTTTTCAGCTCTACGTGCTGATGCTTTATCCACTAAGCCACGCCGGATACAACCCCGGCGCCGGTCAGAATCGTCTCAGATTAAGCTCCATCTCTTGGGTTTCCTCTAGTGGCCGCCCTCTGCACTACGTCATAGATGTCTATGAACGCAGGACCGAAGTCCATACATGTGTTGAGGTGCACTCGAATGAGTGACTGGTTGGCCGGGATCCGACGGTATAGGCGCCGTCTTAAATCACAAAGTGATTTATTACGCATATCATATATATTTTGATGTACCGAAGTACTTATGATATTTCCATGCAGATATTCTGCGTCATCATATGATGAAAGAGTCACATGATGACGCAGAATATCTGCATGGAAATATCATATGTACTTCGGTACATCAAAATATATATGATATGCGTAATAAATTACTTTGTTATTTAAGACGGCGCCTATACCGTCGGATCCCGGCCAACCAGTCACTCATTCGAGTGCACCTCAACACTCTATGACGTAGTGCAGAGGGCGGCCACTAGAGGGAACCCAAGAGATGGAGCTTAATCTGAGACGATTCTGACCGGCGTCGGGGTTATATCCGGCGTGGCTTAGTGGATAAAGCATCAGCCGGCGCCGGAGAGAATTTTTCTCCGTTCCATCACTCTTTCATCATATGATGACGCAGAATATCTGCATGGAAATATCATATGTATTTCGGTACATCAAAATATATTTTATGATGATGTTGACCTTGTAACTACAGAAGAACAAACCAAAGATCATAGAATTATTAGAATAATATTGCTGTAGCTTGTACTCTTTGACCAAAATGTTGTGTGGTAATTGATTAGAGCCAGTTGTACTATCGATATTTAACACGCCACACTAGAGCGCCTTACCGAATCCAGTAGAGAACCTCAGATATTCTATTACCTTTCGTAACGAAGTAATGACGAAACTATGACGTAGCTGTGTAACAGTTATACTGTTATACACGACGTATGTAGTGATTATTAGTAAGGAATTTACACACGACTTATAAACGAGCTACTCATTATATAAGTATAAGACAGTTAAACGTCTGTATATAGAGTTTTTATTAGTAAGACCGGTAATGTTCACAATGCGCTATGTGGAGAACAAAACTGTCAGTTCTCAGTTCACAGTTCGTTCGCCTTGGCTAGTTCTTCTAGCTCACTATTCAAGTTCACTGCACATCGAACTCAAATCCTCCTTGCTCTCCGCTGTCCAAGACAAGGCTTGAAGGCTGACTGAAGACTTACTGACTGATCGTTCTGTCGGCACTTACGGTGTTATTTATTAAACAATAACTGCTGGAATCTTCGATTAGCGTGGCTTACAGAATCTTCGAGAGAGGTTCGCGTCTCGACGCTTCCTTACTTCCGCCCAATCATAGTAGCTTTTCTCCCCCCCCCCCTTGCTCCGTATCTCTGCTAGCGTCAGGGGTTCGTGTTTCCGTTTCCCCGCGCCTTTCTTCTCGCCAGATGCGCGCGCAACTCCCCGACGCGACCAAAATATTCCAGACGGTTGCCACAGTATAAATTCTTTATGATTGTTTGAACTAAAATGCAACACTGCTACAGTATTTAATCATAGTAGTAATTTAGGTCCAAGAATATATAACAAATTTAAATTTAAATATCCTAATTTTGTCAATTCTAATAGTTCTAGTATTAAATTTAAAAAGTTATGTGTGGATTTTATAAATAATGAAAAATTGTAAATATAAATTTATATATTCTTATTGCGTAGTAGACATAAGACAAATTTTATTTATACTTCTTAATTTAAATTCAGGAATCCGCCCCTGAGCACGAGTTCTACTCTTTCAGGGATGAGCTAAAGTTTTACTTGTTTATATTTTATTTTATGTTATAATTATTAGCAAAATAAATACAATTACAGTCACACAACCACAAACCAATTAAACGTTCCATGAAATCATAGAATCCCCTGCCATCTTTGTTCAGTATCAGGGATGGTAGATAGGTGCATTTTCATAAAAATCTAAAAATCTGTTCTTTTTCTTCACAATACATTATCTTTATACTTCTTGTAATATTAAAGTAAAGAACTCAACTCATATTTTGTATTTCCTATTATTAAAAAGTAACTACAGTTAAACGTATTGTAAAATCACGACAGCGTATAAATTCTGTAACCTTTGAATGCACCACTGGTTAGAATGTCACTATACCTAAGTAATCGAACTGGAATATTTTTCCTCTTGAACTTGTAGTTGATTCTCTTGAAAATGAACGTTGTTGCTTTTCAGAAAATTGAACTAAAATTTCTAGAGCATGATAATATCCGCTTTAATCTATGTTGCTAAGGAAGTATGTTAGCTTTTTATTGCTTTTTTCCGGGCAGGGAAGCTTCAAATAAATAGATATAGCGGAATAGAATATTGTTCTGAATTTAAAATAAATTTTCCTTCAATTTCCCCCCAGAGCGTAGAGGCTCAGGTGGCTGTGATTCTATTTAGAGCCAGCAGAGCGCGCGGACGAAGTTACGAGTGGCGGCAAGGGACCCATGTTCCTCTCAGCGAACATAACAAGATGGCAAATACCCGAGTTTTCACAATTCAGTAGCGTTCGTAATATTGAAATTTGATTTTTATTGGCACATAAATTATTCTTTTCTTTTTTTCTGAATGAAATCAAGTGTAGAAAGAACATAATTTGGATTACAGCTGGATGTAAAATTGAAGTAGTGCATATAGATACACTGAACGTCATCTCACTTAAGGGGTTAGGTACAGCTTACAACAGTAAAATTTTTGGAAATATCCAACATTTTTTTCTCCATTACTGTGTCTTGTACAATAATGAAAATTGGTATGTGTAAAATACTGTCCTTCTGCTATATGAAATATATATACGATTAAAAAAATTATTTACATTTTTTTTTCAAAATTCAAAACGGTGGCAGTTCACTGTGCAGCGATGATGCGTTTCCCTCATAACTCATAAACTTTTTAACTCTTTCATGTTCTCTTTCTTTTATTTTATTGCTGAAACTCATGTTTACAAAATCGTGATCTTTCAACTACATTCCTTAACAAATATTTTTTTTATCTTGTGTTAGAAGAAAATACTTATATTTGACCATTTTTAAAATTAATTTATTTTTTATCACACAATCTATCTAAGGTAGAGAGGTGATTTTGCATCATATTAGAGATATGACTGGCATAAATACATACAAAAAAGTTGAACACATAATGTTGGATAGTCTTTGAGTTATGAGGGAAACGCTTCATCACTGCACAGTGAACTGCCATTTGAAATTTGAAAAAAAAAAAAATGTAAATAATTTTTTAATCAAAAAAATTGTTTCATATAGCAGAAGGACAGTGTTTTACACATACCAATTTTCATTATTATACAAAATACAGTAATGGAGGAAAAAATGTTGAATATTTCCAAAACTTTTGCTGCTGTAAGCTATACCTAACCCCTTAAAGTTGTTCCTGATTCGTATAAACGCATTAAGTTACCTATAGAACCATCAGTATGGTCTACGTTTTATTTCAGTTGTACTTGAATCAATCACCTGGTTTCGTTCCTTTTTGCGGGTTTACCCAACTGTAAAGCGAATGTCAGGAAATGTACTCCGTAGTTACAAATTATTCGACGATTTCAGAAGGATATATTTTCACCAATATTGAACATAAATACATGATCTTACCACCATTTAAAACAGGGAAGTTTGAAGTTTTATACTGACCTTAGATGCACTCGATGTGAGCCTCACGTGTAATACAGCAGACGTCCAGGCGGTGATCCCATTCTTGTCAAACCTCTCAAGCATGTCTTGTGTGACGTTCCTGATTGCCTGTTAATGGGCCGTCTCAATTCGGTCAACGTCGCTGGAAGTGGAGGTATGTAAACATTGTCCTCGACGAAACCCCGCAGAAAGAAATCACATATTATGAAGTTCTGTGAACGGGCTGGCCACATTCAGAAGGTGCTGTCTGCATTCATTGCACGACCAATCCATCGACCTGGTAGGTGTTGATTTAGGAATATTGGCTAATGCCACAACTCACGGATGAAAGGAATAGGGGTTCATTTTCCAACAAGACGGAGCCCCTCCACATTAGCATACGCAGGTCCGAATGTACGAAGGTGAATGTGGAAGACACAAATTTTGTTAAATATGGGACATGTATTCGCTTATAAAATGTTTCACTTTACAGAGATACAAAACTTCATAAATCTCTGGTTTCCTGGGAAAGGTACTAGATTTCCTTAAAAAGTACAAGCGTACTAAAAATATTCATAAAGTACTAGAACTAGTACTAAAGTACTAGCAGTGGCAACCCTGTACTGACTTGAAGACACGTGACTCAGAGCGAAAAAACATAAAATAGTGGACGCTTCTTCCGCTCCCTGCGCATGCGCGTGACTTTGCAGTATCTATTGTTAGGTGCTTCTATTCTTCTATTATCCAAATCAGTTTCCATTTTATTTTGGCTAACCGTTATACTTTTTGAGATATAAGCTAAAGTTCTATACGCTACCTCCGTCTTTTTATTTCTCGTCCAACTTTTGTCACAGGTTACAGATTTTAAAGACATACTATCCACCTCTAGAAACATTAGGGTTGCCAACCGTCAGGAATTTTTCCGGATTGTCAGGAAATCAGTCCTCTATGCAGGAAAAAAATTAAATTCTTTTGAGGACGGAATTTTGCTCACTTCAATATTTTATTCTGAAATTTCATATTGATATTTCGTTATTAGAGATCCGACGTAGTTTGCAATGGCTTGGTAGTAAATCAAAATTTGAATAACTTGCATGATTGTGATGTGCATCTCTTTAAGATGGAAGCACTGAATGTGTATCACAGGGCCATTGACTATTTGCAAAAATGGTTTGATTACGTTTCTTCGCTTCTTAAGAAAATCACTTTTCTAAGCCTTAATGATAATTTCACATTCAGTGTCCTTACTGAAATTGTGAATATATTGCATGTTAATGTAGAACTGGACTTTGAAAATGGTGATGCATTGTAACCAAGAGTATTGTCTATTGAAAGAGATGATGCCGATACTGAAAGATCTACCAACTCCTCAAGAACGCTGGGATACTGTTTTGAAGACATGTAGTATGCCAAACTTAAATAAAACTGCTGAACACATACATGCTCTTACAATTAGTAATGCTCGTGTGAAACGAGTTTAAAGAAAAAAGAAAAATCTCTGGACCGACGAGAGAAACAGAATGAGACTAGAACTTGTAAAATCAGAACTCTTTATAAAGAGGAATATTAATATTTATTTTTTATTTATTTAACTAGCTAGGTAGTTAGTGAGTACAAATTAAATTTATAAAAAAAAAAAATGTTTCTAGTCACTACCGTAAGAATCAGGCTCTTGTACAGTGTGGTATTAGCTAATAATATAACATAAAATTTACAAGGAAAGTTTGCTAAATACAGTGATTAACCGATAAATAACAAAAAAAAAAAAAAAAAACACTTAATATAAATTGACAATTAGACAGAAGCCAGTGGTATTCAATAAAAACATGAATATAGTCGACAGAAATAAAAGATAAATAAATACATTTGTTAATATTATATATAATGAATAATTTTAAAAAATTTCTTTTTTAAAAGCTTCAATTTTAAAATATTTCAAATTTGAAAAATGGTTTCTAATTTTATTATGAAGTCTTGGGTCGAAACTAGCACCATGTTTAAGAGCAGCACTTGTATGACATTTAGGCTCAATTAATAGAAAAGTAGACTTTTGTCTTAGAGTACGATATTCATGTCGATTAGATTTATGTTTTATTTGATTTCTGTCGTAGTAAGTTAGTAAACTTTCTTTTAAATTTCTTCAATAGTTAATTCTTTAAAATCTGTATAAATTAAATTTGTTGGGTAATCCATATTTTTGGTTAGACAAATTTTTATTACTCTTCTGTGTAATAAAATTAATGGATTTACTACAGATTATACTACTCCACCCCAATTTATTACACCATATTGTATTAATGATTATCCTGTAAAGATTTTTTTATTATGTTTCAACAAACAAATAACTATTAAACAAAGGTAAAGAAAGCAACAAGTATTCTTTTAAATAGTGTTAATGTAGTAAGTATAGGGACATGTATATCAACCCTTCTGCTTTTCTGCTGTACAGATTTATGGCATGTTCTTTAATATAGGGCTACACCGCTACAACTAAATAATAATTCGAAGGTAATTCTAATTGTTTCATTCAGCGTCAAAATACAAGCGTATTTACATACATTGAAATTTATTATAAGTTTATGTGCGTTTCTATTTTTTTTAATGTGTCCCGAATTTCCGCCCTCTAGAGTTGGCAACCCTAGTAACACATAATCTTTACTTTTTAACTTCGCTCTAGAATATGCCATTAGGAAAGTTCAGAATAACAGACAGGATCTGGAATTGAACGGGTTACATCAGCTTCTTGTCTATGCGGATGAAGTGAATATGTTAGGAGAAAATCCACAAACGATTAGAGAAAACACGAAAATTTTACTTGAAGCAAGTAAAGAGATGGGTTTGGAAGTAAATTCCGAAAAGACGAAGTATATGATTATGTCTCGTCATCAAAATATTTTACGAAATACAAGTATAAAAATTGAAGATTTATCCTTCGAAGAGGTGGAAAAATTCAAATATCTTGAGCAACAGTAAAAAATATAAATGACACTCGGGAGGAAATTAAACGCAGAATAAATATGGGAAATGCGTATTATTCTTCGGTTGAGAAGCTTTTGTCATCTAGTCTGCTGTCAAAAAATCTGAAAGTTAGAATTTATAAAACAGTTATACAGGGTGTTTCAAAAATACGGGGCATAATTTCAGGTATGTATTTCCCACATGTAGACAATCAAAATAGTTCATTACAACATGTGTCCGGAAATGCTTTATTTCCGAGTTGTGGCCTTCACAACATTGAAATTCACCGGCACGTTTTTCTTTCCGCAGGTCGTTGCCGTCAAAGGAGACATTAAGAGGGCACTCTGACAGTTCATTCCGAGGCGAAGGTTACATTCAGTGTTGTGTAGGCGTTAGACTGTGCGACATGTATTCAAATCAAGAGCTGGCAGAGATACACTTCATGTACGGTAAGGCGGACGGCAATGCTGCGCTGGCTCGTCGTTTGTACCAGGAGAGGTACCCACAGCGACAATGTCCAATTCGGAAGACATTTGTACATCTCCATTACCGTCTGTGCGAGTATGGAAAATTTAACTCTCCTGATTTGAGAAGGGGACGACCAAGATCTACAACTCCAGAAGTATAGGAGGAGATTCTGGAGGCTGTGAACATGACTCCTTCTATCAGCACACGAAGGGTAGCGCTGCAAGTCAGTGTTCCTCATACGATTGTCTGGAGACTGTTGAAAGAGTATCAATTGTATCCTTATCATTTGCAACGTGTACAGGCCCTGTCTGAGGACATACGCAATACTCCTGGAGTTTGGGATCGTGTTCGCAGTTCAATGAGACATCGATGTGAGGTCTGTATTCAAGCAGGAGGTGGACATTTTGAACATCTTCTGTAATGACAACGACCTGCGGAAAGAAAAACGTTCCGGTGAATTTCAATGTTGTGAAGGCCATAACTCGGAAATGAAGCATTTCCGGACACATGTTGTAATGAACTATTTTGATTGTCTACATGTGGGAAATACATACCTGAAATTATGCCCCGTATTTTTTAAACACCCTGTATTACCGGTTGTTCTTTATGGTTGTGAAACTTGGACTCTCACTTTGAGAGAGGAAGAGAGATTAAGGGTGTTTGAGAATAAGGTTCTTAGGAAAATATTTGGGCTAAGAGGGATGGAGTTACAGGAGAATGGAGGAAGCTACACAACGCAGAACTGCACGCATTGTATTCTTCACCTGACATAATCAGGAACATTAAATCCAGACGTTTGAGGTGGGTAGAGCATGTAGCACGTATGGGCGAATCCAGGAATGCATATAGAGTGTTAGTTGGGAGGCCGGAGGGAAAAAGACCTTTGGGGAGGCCTAGACGTAGATTGGAGAATAATATTAAAATGGATTTGAGGGGGGGGTGGGTTATGATGATAGAGAGTGGATTAATCTTGCACAGGATAGGGACCGATGGCGGGCTTATGATAGGGCCGCAATGAACCTTCGGGTTCCTTAAAAACCATTTGTGAGTAACGTATAAATTGCCTACTTTTTGCAGACGACCAAGTGGTGATTGCTGATACAGAATACAACCTCCAAAGTGCAGCTTATAAACTGAGTCAAATAACCAAAGGCTATAATTTAAAAATATCACACACTAAAACAAAAACAATGGCTTTCATAGGGACCCAGCATAAAAGGTCGAAAATAGTTATTGACTCCAAAATTATTGAGCAAGTTAGTAATTTTAAATATTTAGGATGCAACATTTCTTATATGGAAAAAAGAGATATGGAAGAAAAGATGCATAGATTTCAAGGTATATGTGGAACAATTAGACGGAGCTTAGGAAAAAGAACAACGAAAGAAACACAGTTAAAACTCTACAAAACAGTAGCCCTACCAGTACTACTTTACGGAGCAGAGACTTGGACCTTAACAGAAAGAGACAAAAGACGACTAGAAGCCTCAGAAATGAAATTCCTAAGATCAGTGGCGGGATATTCTTTATTACAACACAAGAGGAATGAAGATATCAGAAAAGAATTAGGGATAGAGGGAATAACACAAAAGTTAACAAATCACAGAAATAGGTTGATGGAACATCTAGAAAGGATGGAGGATCACCGAATCCCCAAGAAAGCTTTCCAGTATGCTCCAAGAGGAAGGAGAAATGTTGGTCGTCCTAGGTTTCGTTGGAGAGAACAATTCTAATGGGGACGGAACGGGCCTACCGGCTCAACCCGTGATGTTGATGATGATGATGAGTAACGTATAGTATTCAATCATATAAAGTCGTGCAGAGGGGTATTGTGTGATGAAAGTAAAGTAAGTAAAAGCAAGTGCCAGCTATCTGTGAAAACTGTACCGCGGACTCAGTAGTTGAGGAGTCCGCCGCTCAAGACAGCAACACGAGTGTCCGTGGCGCAGAACAAGTGTCTAGCATGTCTATGCTGCCGCGCCGCACTGCAGTCATCTGTCAGACCGGCTCGTCTCCTAGCGCAGAGCGTGCGGAAAGCTCCGACACTTCGTGAAGCCAGACGCAGTCTCCGCGTGATGTCGTAACTTTGAGTTTATTAGAATGCAGTGATTGACTGCAGTGTACTTCACTCGAAGGGATAAAAACTGCAAGAGTTTCTGTGATGACTGAATATTTAAGAATACATTACAAATAATGCAATAAATTGTATAAAAAGTCCCTATAACAGCAGGCCTACAAGTTTTAATATTAATGGTACAGAACTAAAAAGTTGTTGAGATTTCAATCAATCAAGGAATAAGAATAAATCTGTAGCCGAAATTTTTCTGGTAATTTTCGATTTTCCAAAAATAATTGGGCCTAACATATATAATTAACCACCCTTATACCGAAAATCGCTTTTTTGAAATTTTTGTTTGTATGTCTGTCTGTCTGTCTGTCTGTCTGTCTGTCTGTTTGTTACCTTTTCACGCGATAATGGCTGAACGGATTTCGATGAAAATTGGAATATAAATTAAGTTCGTTGTAACTTAGATTTTAGGCTATATGGCATTCAAAATACATTATTATAAGGGGGCCTGAATTAAATAAATCGAAATATCGCGCTTATTATTGATTTTTGTGAAAAATGTTACATAACAAAAGTTTCTTTAAACATAATTTGCGATAAGTTTTATTCCTTGAAAAAGTTTGATAGGACTGATATTTAATGAGATAAATGAGTTTTAAAATTAAAATAACTGCCATCTAAGGCCGTGTAATGAATTAAAAAACAAATGACTTCGTCTTATAAGGAGCCTTGGACAGCAACAATCGAAAGCTATGAAAGATAGCCTAACGAGAATGTTTCTGTGTTTGTATGAAGTAATATCGGAAGCTAAATTAATCGATTTGTATAATTAATTATTATTTCACCATTGGAAAGTATAGTTTCTCTAGATGGACATAATGCTATAATGTTATTACAGTAACTTCTGATATAATATAATATAATATAATATAATATAATATAATATGTAATATTATATAATATAATTTAAGTTATTTGAAGGGTACAGAATCATAGTGGGCCAAGCGCCATTTACTGAATACGTAGAAAACAAGGGTTAAAATTAAGTTAATACCATAATTCAAAGGAAACCTATAACAAGTAAAATAAAATATACACATTAAATCAAATGATGTCAGTCTTCATTAAACTATGGTTGCATGTAATAAAAATTAAGAAACAGGTTAAAGGAATTGTCATTGCACCAAATGAGTGGTCTCTGGACCAAAATGATCGCATTTTAATTATTTGGATGCAATTTAAATTAAGTAACATATTAAACGATTTATTCTTCTATCAAACACGAATGTTCCCTGGATCAAACGTCCTATTTTAATTATGTAATTACTTTATATTTATTTCTAACGGGTGCAGCGGAGCGCACGGGTACGGCTAGTTTAAGAATGCATCTATACTAATAATAAATCTATAGCCGACATTTTTCTGGTAATTTTCGATTTTCCAAAAATAATTGATCCTAACATATATAATTAACAACCCTGAAGCCGAAAATCGCTTTTTTGGAAACTTTGTTTGTATGTATGTATGTCTGTCTGTCTGTCTGTCTGGATGTTTGTTACCTTTTCACGCGATAATGGTTGAACCGATTTATATGAAAATTGGAATATAAATTAAGTTCGTTGTAACTTAGATTTTAGGCTATGTGGCATTCAAAATACTTTATTTAAAAGGGAGGTTATAAGGGGGTCTGAATTAAATAAACCGAAATATCTCGCTTATTATTGATTTTTGTGAAAAATTTTGCATAACGAAAGTTTGTTTAAAAATGATTTCCGATACGTTTCATTCCAAGCAAAATTTTAATGGGACCAAATTGCATCAAAAACGGATGTTCTCTGAACCAAATGATCATATTTTAATTATTTGGATGTAATAACAATTAAGAAATGTGTTAAAGGAATTATCATTGCACTAAACGAGTGATCTCTGGACCTAAATGATCGCATATTAATTATTTAAATACAATTTAAATTAAGTGACATATTAAACGATTTATCCTTCTATCAAACACAAATGTTCCCTGGACCAGATGTCCTATTTTAATTATGTAATTACTTTATATTTATTTGTACCAAGTGCAGCGGAGCGCACGGTACAGCTAGTTACAAGTAATCTAATAAATTGAATAAAAAGTCTCTATAACAGCAGGCCTACAGGTTTTAATATTAATGTTACAGAACTAAAAAGTTAATAAGATTTCAATCAATCAAGGAATAAGACAAGGTTTTGTATTATCTCCCACATTGTTTAATATAAATAAATATAGCATATATATATAAAACCGGTAACCCTTAGCAAAGATATAATGTATATATATATATATATATATATATATATATATATTAGTGTTGTGGGATTTAATAGATTAATCCAATCCATTAAACGATCAATATATGTTCTAAGATTATTCGATCAAAAATATTTAATCGAATAATCGAGTCATTTAAAATTAATCGGTTATAGTTGATATTAATTATTATTTTGTTAATACAAACTCATACTAAAAATTCCGACAATATTCGTCCCTCGGAAATTGCTTACTTAAAAGCACAATAGTCCACACCTGTGGAGTAACGGCTAGCGCGTCTGGTCGCGAAACCAGGTGGCCCGGGTTCGATTGCCGCTCGGGGCAAGTTACCTGGTTGAGGTTTTTTCCGGGGTTTTCCCTCAACCCAATATGAGCAAATGCTGGGTAACTTTCGGTGCTGGACCCCGGACTCATTTCACTGGCATTATCACCTTCACATCATTAAGACGCCAAATAACCTACGATGTTGATAAAGCGTCGTAAAATAACCTACTAAAAATTAAAAAAGCACAATAGTACTGTTATTTTCTAACTGCAGAGCAGGTAGCGTAGGGAATATCTTTGCAGAAGCACTTGAGAAAGAGATGGAGATATAAGGACAGTGACCTAGTCTACCTCTATTGAAAGCTGAAACACAATGCGAAACCTATATTAAGTTTTATGGTTTCCAAGAAAACGTCCACCTTATTGTCAGCTCATCTCCCTTACTTATAAATGGCTTTTAAGGAACCCGCAGGTTCATTGCCGCCCTCACATAAGTCTGCCATCGGTCCCTGTCCTGAGCAAAGTTAATCCACTCTCTGTCATCATATCACATCTCCCTCAAATCCATTTTAGTATTATCCTCCCATCTACGTCTCGGCCTCCCCAAAGGTCCTCTTCCTACCATATGAAATACGTACTTTTCTGGGATTCGTCCCCCTCATCCCTTATAAAGTAGCCATGTCTACACTGTGTGCAAGTGAGAGCGTAACTACCTTCTTCTCTTTCTGAAATCTGGTAATTCGATTACAATAGGGGCCAGTCTTCTGTTTGGACCGCTGTGCTTTTGCAGTTGCAGTTTCTGTACTAACTTTGTATATGAAGGTTGTGTTTAGTTTGATAAAGAAAAAAAAAACAGTTTTCTGTGGTTTGTGAAAAGTGTAAACTCCATTATGTCATATGAGAATTCCAGAGGTAAACTCGGTGAAACGTTTGGATTGAAATTGAACGATCGTGGAGAAGTGCTTGACAGAAAAAAAATTGTTCGTGTTTAGTGATGCAGGAAACATTGTTATTAAACGTAGAACGGCACGTAATTCGGAGACGTGAATGCACTCACATGTTTAAAATCATGGATGAAGCAGTATTAACTAGGTGAATCTTCATACGTTTTGTTGTTTATGTTTGTCTGAAAAATTTCCAGAGAAATTGACACAATAAATTGAGTCGTTGAGAGCAGGAGTGATGTAAGTCAAAAATGGGTATTGAGAGATAAGGTAAACATTCCGTAAAATACAGCGCAAAGTAGCAATTAATATTCAATTTATTTAAATTATTAGTATTCAGTGGATAGCGCGAAGGACATAGCCTATTAATTATTGCTACTTTGCGCTGTATTTTACAGAATTTTTACTTTAAACGTCATTACCCAATTTTGACTTACACCACTTCTGCTCTGAACGGCTCAATTATAAGCCTCATAATAAATATGTTAGTAAATAATTAAAATAGTTGTTTTCTAATATAACGGTACAATATATACAGATATACAACATTTAATACTTATGCTTATCACCGTACACAAGTTAAATTTAACAATAATTGTGTATTACAGTATATTAAAACATTATTTCAAATCGATGAAAATGAATCGATTAAATTCAAATAGTTAATGGATTAAATATTTTGGTCAATCAAAAGCACTAATATATACACATATACATAAATACAGGGTGATTGACAAGGATTTACCTCCCTTACGGACCTTATTTCCGAAGGTAATCTGAGAAAAAAATGTCATATAAACATTTGTCCTCATCTCAACATTTTACACTAATTTGAACTTTTTTGTACAATACCATTATTCCTGAGTTTTAAGCGTAAAAGAATATTACAGATAAATAATGAACTATTCATAAGTTTCATTTCTTTAATTAGCTAATATTCTGAAGCTAAAAATGTGTTGTGAATTCCATAGTTGCTTCGTACAGACTTTTTTTTTCGATTTTTAACTACAAAATTACATTTTCTTACGCATTTATCACAACAATTTTTACAAATCACGCCACTCTTGTAAATTCTTCAATACTGTACATAAGGATGCATAATTAAACTGTGAAGAATCAAGTTTCTAAAGTCGTATGATTTCTAACAATTTTTGTGATAAGTGTGTAAGAATTATGTCATTTTTAGTTAAAAATGGAAAAAAAAAATCTGTACGAAGCAACTGATAACACATTTTTAACTTCAGACCACTACCCAATTAAAGAAATGATACTTCTGAATAGTTCGTTCTCTATTTTTAATACAGTTTTAACCTTAAAACTATTATTATTATTATTATTATTATTATTATTATTATTATTATTATTATTATTATTATTATTATTATTATTATTATTATCATCAATCATACAACTGAGCTTTTCAGATTGAACTAAATTACTCGTCACATGTAAAATTTAATCTGTGTTGACATTCTGGATCTAGATACACTATTGATATCCACAAATCTTATTATGTATTATATTAGTCGAATTTAATTAGATATGTGCCGTCTTTAACTTGCTTGCATTTGCTTTTTAATTATTTTTAATCATTCGTGTAGTATTGTATCAAGCATTTGGAAAATCTTAGACTTTGGAGACATTTCCTTGTTTGTCATTCCTTTCTATAAACAAAATCATAACATATTCTCTCACTGTGTGTGAATAGTCACAGTAGATGACTGTCTAAAACTAATTATAGCTCTTGTAAAATTATACATAAATACTTAAAAATGTCTTCATTTCGAGTGATCTATCACATTCAAGTATTATAATAAACTTCTAAACCAGAGTTTTAAATACTTTCGTCTGTAATCGTAAACAGTGTTATGAGTCTTTCTGAACTTCCTATAGAGCAATTGTGTCATGTGTAGAAGCTTATTTCTCGAGTGGAGAGGACATCGATTTGCCATTGCCTTTTCATCTATAGTTAAAATCCCGCAAGTTGGAGCAATACATTTTCTTCTTCTGGAAGAAGATGTGGGTTAGTTTGTGTGGGGAGGAGAGAGGGGCATTAGCAATGAGAGATTAGAGAGGGGCGCATGAAAGGGTTGATAGCGTATAACTTCAATGGAAAAGGAGGGGGGGGTTTACGCCAGAAAGAGGTCTTGTTTAAAGAAGAAGGGTATAAGTGGCTATCTTCGTAATACAAAAACTTGAGTTTCTTAAAAAGGCGCTGAGTGTGATGAATAGTGACCTTATTTTGTCCCAGGGCGTATGGAGATAAGGTTAGTTGTTCATAGACTACATTGGCGTGACGTCAACAACTAGAACGAGTTCATGAAGTTTTGAGGGGGAGGTCCCGGCATTGGTTAATCGAAATAGAATTTTCTTTCAGCAGAACAATACGATGCCTCATTCCGTTCGAACAACTGTAGAAAAAATCTCTTTTGAGTAATCATACTTCTGTCACACCCGACAAATAATCTTGATCCCGCGCCTTCAGATTCCTATATATTTCAATCCATGGCGTATTTCATGCGTGTAAAGGTGATTCCGTGTCCTTCCCCTTAAAAGAGGGCTAGTATAAAGTAGCCTATATGACTGGAATTTTACCGGATGTTGCAATAAATCACGCGCTACCATGGAATATTGATGTGTGAATGCACTTCTTGAGGATTTCTTCTTCACTCGAGGATGACATAGCTTCATCTAAAACAAAGACGAGATGGTATCTTTCTTGCTGTAAATACAGTCTTCCTCCAAAGTGAGGATGTGTGTATGAGACATGTCTGAAGCAAGAAACGTGTCTTTGTCTCATGACTTGTCTGATGTCTTGACGCTGTGTGCGGTTTGCCTTAGTCATTTGACGCAGTGATTCGAATCAAGTCCTGTTACTGATTTTTTGCGTCGTTGATCTTGGACAGTTATACTACTACTACTTACTAGCTTTTAAGTAACCCGGAGGTTCATTGCCGCCCTCACATAAGCCCGCCATTGATCCCTATCCTGAGCAAGATTAATCCAGGCTCTGCCATCATATCCCACCTCCCTCAAATCCATTTTAATATTATCTTCCCATCTACGTCTCGGCCTCCCCAAAAGTATTTTTCCCTCCGGCCTCCCAACTAACACTCTATATGCATTTCTGGATTCGCCCATACGTGCTACATGTCCTGCCCATCTCAAACGTCTGGATTTAATGTTCCTAATTATGTCAGGTGAAGAATACAATGCGTGCAGCTCTGCGTTGTGTAAATTTTTCCATTCTCCTGTAACTTCATCCCTCTTAGTCCCAAATATTTTCCTAAGAACCTTATTCTCAAACACCCTTAATCTCTGTTCCTCTCTCAAAGTGAGAGTCCAAGTTTCACAACCATACAGAACAACCGGTAATATAACTGTTTCATAAATTCTAACTTTCAGATTTTTTGACAGAAGACTAGATGACAAAAGCTTCTCAACCGAATAATAACACGCATTTCCCATACTTATTCTGCGTTTAATTTCCTCCCGAGTGTCATTTATATTTGTTACTGTTGCTCCAACATATTTGAATTTTTCCACCTCTTCGAAAGATAAATCTCCAATTTTTATAGTTCCATTTCGTACAATATTCTGGTCACGAGACATAATCATATACTTAGTCTTTTCGGGATTTACTTCCAACCCTATCGTTTTACTTGCTTCAACTAGAATTTCCGCGTTTTCCCTAATCGTTTGTGGATTTTCCCCTAGCATATTCACGTCATCCGTATAGACAAGAAGCTGATGTAACCCATTCAACTCCAAACCCTGTCTATTATCCTGAACTTTCCTAATGGCATATTCTAGAGCGAAGTTAAAAAGTAAAGATGATAGTGCACCTCCCTGCTTTAGCCCTCAGTGAATTGGAAAAGCATCAGCTAGAATCTGGCCTATACGGACTCTGCTGTAAGTTTCACTAAGACACATTTTAATTAATCGAACTAGTTTCTTGGGAATACCAAATTTAATAAGAATATTATATAAAATTTCTCTCTTAACCGAGTCATACGCCTTTTTGAAATCTATGAATAACTGATGTACTGTACTCTTATACTCCCATTTTTTTCTTGTACAGTTATACGAGAAAATAATATATTTCTCATTAGATCAGACAAATTACATTGACGAATATCATGTTGATTCATGTTTTAACAATTTCTGTGCCACTCTGAGCGTTATGTAGCCTTTGTTACGTGGCTCAAAGCAAAATCATAGCAGAGCTCACTGACAAGCTGACAGTTTGTTGACGCGTCGAGCATTCAATTTTGCGGGAAATCCGCACATGAGCAGCGGCTCTCGTGACGACCAATCGGCTGCCATTTCGACGTGACTTGCCTCTCATTATAATAAACGCTGCATTGCATGCCTTGCATAAAGGCTCATTTGCACCGTTCGCTGCTACCTGCTCTGTGTGGCATCAGCGATGGACTTCACACAAATCCCTGACGCAGTTACATACTCTGTGTAACATAACGATCCTTTATACAAGACAAACGATTCAACGTCGTTCGAATAACCATACACTCATCCATTCATTCGTCTGTACAAGGCGACGCAGCGAATCGGACGATTATCAAAACGTCATAAGTAGACAACGGAAAAAAGTCATTCGGATGTGAAGGTAACTACAATGCGAGTAGTTTGTCTCGTCAGAGGGTTGTTGTTTACGTAAGCACAGTAGGCATACTAGGGGAACGTGGAGGTGAGAACTGTTTTCGTATCGATGATTCAGAAGGTGCGTGATATTTTGTGTACTTTTCTATAAACCCTTTACAGTGAGGATTGTCCAATTTTTGAATGGAATATTGCAACTTATTATCATTCGACACAAATCCTGGCAAAAGTCATATTTCTATTTCAGGCGGGATTTGAACTTGAATTCTTATTTTCTTCTAACATAAAACAACATTTTTCATGCATTACTGTATATCGTTGCTTAAGAACCAATACCGCGTAACTGACATTTTTGGTCAAAACTGTTTTTTTGCATAGATGGTACCTCCACTGTCATCTGCATGCATTGACAACCGCGGGAATTTGATTGCATGAATGGCCTGCGTGCGAAGGAGGGGGGTACAATACCGCGTATCTGAAGTCACGAGAAGTCTGTAGGAAATACCGCGTATCTGACAACAGATAGGCTGTTATGTCTACTCCCTGCGCGCCCTCAGTACGGAAGCTGGTTCTCGTTACTGCCTTGTAAAATTGTATCAACAGTGTGTGATATTCTGAGAAGATTAAAGAAGTGTTCAGTTTCAATTATTTAAAAGGTAAATATAATAGAATTATTTCACTAATGTCAATTGAATGTTAGTTGAGCTGAATTCCCGCAGAATCCTATTGCAAGTTCATTCACTGAAATATAGTACATTTAATATTTTATTATTATATAGGCCTACAGATACAAGAAAAGAAATGGACAATGAATCAGACGACGGTCAGTTTAGCGAGAACGAAATCCTATCTGTGCTATGTTCTGCATTCAAGACGGGAGAAACTTCTTTGAACATTGACAAAGGTATGGCATAAGAAGTATCACAGTTATTAAAGATTTATTTTTCTTCAGTTACGGAATCATAACAGCAAACTTAATTTAAGTAGCCTAATATAAATAATCATGAATGGGCCGCTAAAATAATTTGCGCTACATTCAGTGGCCCTAAGCTTGGTCCCTTCCATTTCCTCCGGTAGGAGGAAGATCTAAATTGATGATAATATTTACTACACATGTTTTTAATCAATTTATATCACATTTATAAACACTAGTAATCTCATCTTATTCGTAGGTGTACTGCCTGATAATTCAAATGCAAAAGAAAACCGTCCTTCTGAAAATGGGTTGCTGCAGATCAGGCATTGTCCGTCCAGTGTTACCGGTAAGGTTATGATCACATTATGCAGTCTGGTATGATTTAAAGCAACACTATTAAAATAATACCGCTAGAAATAGGATAGGACAGAAACTGAAGACAATACCTCGTCAATGAAGGATCTACACTAAATTTCGGAAACGTCTTCAGATGTAGACGACCCCGAAGAATTTGTGAGTGCTACTTATTCTACATTTTTACATTCGTCAGAAAAAGGTAAAGAGAAGACTCTCCAAGCGTTTCATGGAAATTTGACAGAAAAGAGAAAAAGAAGTTAAAAGCCACACAAGGTTAAGTGGAAGAAAATGAAAAATAGAAAACTTGGAATGGAAGAGGAAGCTTACAGTATCTTAGCTACAAGAGGTCGAAAGATGGCAAAGTGACACATGATACGGAAAGAGATGCAAGGAATTTGGGGCCAGAGTGTAGTTATAAAATGTGCCAAAATTCGAAAGTAAGAGGCTATAATTTAATTTCTAATGAGAGAAGACACATCTTTCAGGCATTCTGGAAAACTATGACTTGGGGACACGTTCACGTATCAAATCTTGTGAATTTCACTCCTACTAAAAGACCTGGCAGTACAAATTCTGAATCGAGAAGAAAGAAAACATTTGTCTACAATCTAAAAGTTGATGAGAAAAAAATTCAGGTTTGCAAAATGATGTTTCTGTGTACATTGGGAATTAAAGAATGAACTGTGCGATATTGGTTAGCTAATAGTACTGATGGCGTCCCTTCAGTAAAAAGAAGTCTTGTTCTCGTGCAAAAGCACAGAAAAAAAGCATCAGTAGCCTGTCTAAATTACCGTCACATTACTGTATGTAGAACCGATTGTGCCATAGTTTTTATGATAGTATTCCACACTAGGGTTACTCAAGGATTACTTTTTGTGATTTCAGCTTAGCCCTATAATTATTTATTGTGTTTAACGAATATTGTGCCTGAAAAGTTATCATCATTATTATATTTTTAAATGATTTTATTTTCATTATTCGCAAGTCAGTCAAGTCCATTGTCAATAATAATAATAATAATAATAATAATAATAATAATAATAATAATAATAATATTATTATTAATTATTTTATTATAAAATTATACTTGTGAGCAACGTTTTAGTAACAATTCTACTTATCTATTCAAATACGTAGTGTGAAAATAAAGTACTTAGTAACATATTATTATTGTTGTTATTATTATTATTATTATTATTATTATTATTATTATTATTATTATTATTATTACTATTATAACAATAAACATTGAACTGTGTCTTCGTTTTTCCTTTCCCATAGTTTCAGCATTTGATTGACTAAGAATGCAGCAATCATTGTCTGGAACGTAATCTAGTGCTGATTCAAGCTACAGCCTACCGACCTTGACCTCAAGTCAGACGGTAGGACAACAATTCAGATAACACATTGACATATACAAGAGCACGAATAATATTTCAAGAAGGCAGTTTTCACGCAAAGAAAACGCTTGTCAACATGTATCTTGAAGCTGCTAAAGTTGTCTCACAATACCGCGTAACTAACAAAATGTAGTCAACGGCAGAGTTGCAATACCCCGTAAGTGACATGGCCAAATGTCTACAGCCATGATCATCCATTTTCACTTAGTTATAAATTAGTGAAGCTATTTCATAGCCATACACCACTTTTCAAGACTATTCCGTTATTTTTATGGTTTTTATTTAGTTTTTTCCTTCTCCTGTAAAATTTACATTTTGTCAGTTACGCGGTATTGGTTCTTAAGCGACTATATTACTTTGATGCTTTAATGATTGTTTCATTATATTTTTAATGCACACATACATAACCGACACTTAATTGTTTCACCAGTATCACTACTAAAAATGTGAACACCATATTCTTGTATTAAAGAATACACCCTATGTTTTTTATGATCACTTCACTGAACACAAATGAAGAATATGTTTACGTATCTCAATGTTCTCTGTTCACGTACGGACGAGGACTGACCGAGAACGCAGAGTGGCAGTTGTTTTCTGTGTTCGCGTGGTGCTCTCTGCGGACGGTACCGTGTTGTAGCTACCTACTTGGGAAGCGTGCACACTTCATGCCATAGTCTATGCGTAGAGTACTTGTAAACCGTAAATATGACTTTTATTTGACTTTTTTGCCGCTGTCTAGTCATAACCATTGAAAAGTTATAATATTACTTCATTAATTGAAGCCCTGAGAATGATAAGTGGATAAAGACCATTTTTTATTAAATTGGGATTTTAATGCGAAACGCAACTCTAGCTCTTACTCAATTTACTGGTGTGAAATTGTAGTAAAATACTTCATACAAGGAGAACTAGATAGCTCTGAATATTATCACCAGACTTATTCTGTTCTTACTCTCAGCGTGACACACAACATGCTTGTGTCTGATAATTTTGGTGCTATGAAGAAAGGAGAGCATGTGGATGAAATTAATTTGGATTTAGTGCCATTGCCATAAGTCAGGAAAAATCTGCATATTTTGAAGCTTGAGAAGTTCATTCCTCCAGTGTTTAAGCAGTGATATGATCTTATTTGTGAATTAGAGTGGATAGTATAAAAAAAGATACAGGCATGGACTCAGAGTACCAATATTAGCATACG
This sequence comes from Periplaneta americana, assembly GCF_040183065.1. NCBI lineage: Eukaryota > Metazoa > Arthropoda > Insecta > Blattodea > Blattidae > Periplaneta > Periplaneta americana. The sequence continues at coordinate 47,194,677 of NC_091130.1, forward strand.
AATATGATGTTTCCTTACAGCAGACATTAATATTTTGGTAAATAGTATTTATATTTGTATACACATTTTGTCTTGAAATAATTTTATTTTTTTCTTTAAGTGTGAGAACTGGGTACATTTATTGGTTATATATTTTTTTAAATAATATAAAGGGAATTTATTAATTTTTACTACAGTGGCATGAGATTATTACTTTCTTTATGCTAAAACATATTTTAAGTGAAGTTATTAAGGTAGATAATGTTTTAAGTTCACATTTTTTGTTATTTTGTATTGAAAGAAATTTAGAATTTTGATTGAGAATGAGAACTGGATAACTCCATTGTAAATTTTTGTTAATAATTCATTGGATATTCAATTGATATTTACTTTAATGGTATAAAATGTTAAAAAAATATCCGACTTTTTCAATGACTGTTAAGACATTTACTGAATGATGAAAATATTTTTCTTGATTATCTCAAAACTACTGTCTTGGCGTTTATTCACTTATCATTTTCAGGTCTTCAATTTAAAACACTTTTATGTGAAAACGTCCTTAAAATCACTCCTTCACTGAGTTCCATGTACTGGAACCTGATTTTGCTATTTTACTAGTAATTTTAAAGTACGTTTCAGGAAGAGAGAGAGTTGACCTCAGTAGCATTAGAGGCTACGGGCCGTATTCATAGACATTCTTAGCGCGGGCTTTCGGTGGATGATCAGCGAACTAACGTTTTTCGTATTCATAAACCAGTGTCAGCGGTATGGTATGATATGAATCCTGTTTAGCACGCTCGTAACCCTGTCTAGCGAAATGTCTATGAATAGCATCCTACTTGACTATATTCCTGGAAAATCTGCACGTTACTCTTTGTGTTGCAGGTATAGGAAGATTTGAAATAAAAGTCTCTGATATTTCTCTTGTTCCTATTGTGTACAGATGCTACAGTAATAACCAATTTCAGCATATTCCGAATCTCACTCAATAATGGACAACAATGACGTCACGCTGCAGCGAAATAGGAATAAAACTGCTGAAAGTTTTGATGGCTATCATGGCGGCTGTACAAGTTGTTGTCTGTGCTACGCTAGCGAGATTTTGCGAAATTTCCGTACTCTCATCCCGTTCAAAGAAAAGAGAACATAAACAATTTATTTCTTGAACCAGTAGTAGTAACTGGTCCGTTGACACGTTCGCTCATGAGCCATTAACATATTGTTTTTACGTTGTGCTCATTACAAACAATACGGCAGAGCACACCGCCATGACACAACAGTGCACGATGTCATTCGTCTCCTAATTCCCGCCTATACAATAACCAATCAGATTCACTGATAGCGGCTGATGGAGACCTCTGCAAGCTGATGGAACCGGTGCGACACCAGCATCAGTGACGTCATCGTTGAAATTCGGAACACCGTGATGCCATCAGATTGCTCAGCGCTGAGATTCGGAATACGCTCTTTGCTATCTCAAGCAGTTTGGTGTGAATTTTGGTCTTGTGAACTTGTCAAAAATGGCAGTGTTAAATGTAATTATTGGCTTATGCTTAATTGTAGTGTCTTATTTAATTGGTGGAAGAGGAAACCATATTCATTCCGAAAATAAAGAGCTTACATACCGGGTTCGCGACTATTTTCGGAAAGAATATGGCGAGGTGCGGTAAACCTATGATATCCACCACTAAGTGTATGAAAGAATTATTAAAGCGACTGGAATTAATGAAAAGTAGAATTCTTAAGGTAAAACAAACAGGCGAATTGAAAAGTCTAACGAAAAAACGACCACCCGATTGTTCTGAAAATAAAATAGACAATAATTTAGACAGCGCTGCATTGGGAAGGAATATTTTAAGTTTGTGTGGAGAAGATTACATTCCAAGCTAAAATGATATATTAACAAGGGAAAATTGTTTTTCCCAGTGTCTCGATCATCTTTCTGGCGGATAGAAGAAACATTGGGTTCCGCTATAAGAAGAATAATATGGCGCAAAAATATCTGAAGGAACGTCAGGATATAGTTGCGCTGCGTAATGAGTTTCTTTGTGCAAACTAAGGTATAAGATCAACCGAAGGAAACATGGATAATTAAATGTGAACATGACAAAAGATTAACTATGGACAATTAGTGATGACGACCCAGTTCCGCGTGCGCCGATTGGTAAAGGTTCCAGGATTATAGTACTTCATGCAGATTGTGAACAGGAGTTTGTAAAAAATGGGTTACTGGTGTTCAATTCGCGTTCAACTAGGAATTATTACGAAGAAATGGAGAGCGACCGTTTAAAAATTGGTTTCAGGAGCAGCTTTTACATAATATTCCGCCTATTTCTGTGATGTTATGAATAACAAAATACATTATACATACACGAGTGAAGAAACGATTTCTTCACAGTTGATTGATCTATTACAAAAGATTCGCAGCAGTCTTTCTGCAAATAAAGAATTACAACACAATATTCCTTTACTTCATGTATAATATAACATATTTCTGTAAATAATCTGATCCGTTCGCTTTATTTTTACTGTTTAAACAACTCGCCGATCCTTAACCCACCCTCACGTGTTATGGTACCGCTTAGGCTAAGAACCTGCTCCTCGTGTATTAAATATGTCCGCTGTTCCAGTGTTGCACAGTACATGCACGCTGTGCAGAAATGTGCCTGTTATCGGTTTAAGGTCTTGTTTATATTATTATGATACAAATACTTAAATTTATGCAATCTGAATTGAGTGTCTTCTGAAAACAAGTTTGATCCTTCGCATCTCCAAAATAGTAGTTTTCAGTGAAATGTCGATTTCCCTACATCATTTTTCTATTTTCCAAAATCTATCTGAAGTCAGTTTTGAGAAATAATGGCTTTTCATAATAAAATAAAACACAAACACACTACAATAAACAATATCACACGAAGGCTACGACCTGCAGGATTGCTGACATACAGTATTTAGAGTATATAAAATTTAATCAAAATAAGACTCAAGGATAATAAAATGTACAAAACATATTATACAATTTTGAGGGTAGAAGGTGCATGGAGTCTGTTAAAGAATAGATTGATTACAATAGATCGGACTCCCCAAAATAAGTTTACATACATATTCGCTTTTGCAATACAAGTCAGAAAATTATAGCAGGCATAACAATGTGGCAAAAGCTTAATTCTGTATAAATTCAAACTCTGCTCAATTCCTTCAAGTACACGTATCTGGATGAGACTGAAATATCTCTTTGTCTCGTGTACGGCTTTTGTAAATGTATTGGAAACGTTAGGAGAAGAAAATGAGGGCACCCATCAAAGAGGTAATCAATTCAGTATATATATTGAGTCTCGTAAGACAAGATAATATGGACACATTTCGTCTCTCTAACTACTGTTCCAATATTTGAAACAAAGACGATGTCTGAAATGAAAGACTAATATCCATAACTCTCCATCTCATCTTGTGCGACAGTTAACTGGTTAAAATTTAGGTTAATGAACAAGATGAGCTGACCTAGTTGCTTAATTTCAGCTCTTCAATCGATGACTTCCGTTATAGTTCCATTTGTCTATTTGTATCTGCACTGTTCTACTGAACAGCATAATGAAGACATTTTGAAATAACTGTTCATTTCCCTGTTCGATATAATGGGAATCTTCATAGTTGTAATTTTTAACCTAAAAGATTTATATTTCTTATTATATGAAGTAAATACAAAATACAGTACATTGTGCAATAAATAAGTGATTATAACATTTATTAATGACAAGGTCTGTTCAAACGTTTCAACTCCATTGTGCATTATACCAATTAACAGTTTCCCAATTTCTTTTCTTGAAGAGAATTCAGTCACAGAGTTCGTCGAACTTTTAAACTGTATGGTGCATCATTTAAAAACCATTCAGTGCTTTTTTTGTATAAATATATCAATTGTAATTTAAAAAAAAACCTTCTACAGTAATCTCACTAACGGTTTTCATTTATCTAGAGAAAATCAAAACTCGAGTGAGATATAATTGACTATTACACGATTAGAAGAAAGTATGTAAAGATTAGAAGAAATGAAGTACTCTAATACAGCAAAATGTTAATTAACTTACGAAAATACTAAACATTCTTGAAAATGTATTGTTGTCCCATCTCATCATTACAAATATTCCACTAGATGGTAGTAGTATGTTATGATGGGCTGTTCTCTTGTTACTAGTTGTGCCAATTATACAATCTTCATTGAACTCTATGGACGATTACTAGTCAAGAAGGCTTTGTTGATTCAGTTTCATTTTTATTAAAACAGATGCATTCCACTTCAATTATCAATATATATTAAACAATATCTGACAAGTGACAATCTATAATCTCATACAGCAGAAGCTATAACAAAGCCTAAATAATATAAACAAGATAAATTATATAAAAGTTTTAATGACGGATGATGAAATAAACATGAATCATTTTACAAGGTATAATTATTGAAAGTACAATGTTGTCAAACAAAGAAACAAATGCTAGGGAGGTGATAAAAATTGTAGGATAAGCAGCTATGATTGGTTAAAACACGTCGTTCCGTATCGTTTTATTGATCAAAAGTAGTATGACGTAGTAAAAGTGTAACAGTCCAACTAACTCTTTACAGTAGATGTACATTATTATGTAATACAATACAGAGTTCGGTAAAGGAACGGGCGATTTTAAAGAACATATATCTGCCACGGCATAGTGTAGGGACCATAATCTGCACATTCATCCTGTTGACAATATAATGCCATTTAGCCATCGTGGAAAGGTGGAGCGATGCACAGCGTACTTTTGCAATTAAAAGCTTTTACAAAAACAACGAGATAGTAGGTTACTAGGCGTGAATTTCGTCATTTTAATTTATTTACTTTAATATCCCATCCCATTCGCTCATGAGACTTAAATTTCATTCCTGCAAAATTGAGGTAGTGCATCAAATAGAACATCGCGATATTCTAAACAGAAGGACGTTTTATGAGGAGATTTTAAATCACTTGGATGAAGATGACTTTATTGACACTTTGTCTGATGAAGTATATTTCCATCTCAGTGCCTGTCACATGAAGTACGCCCTTCTCTGCCAAACCCTTAAGAATGCAAAATTTCAATATTTATTCAAACGTTCTGCAACGCCCTGTACAATAATTAAATATTAAATTATTATACTATTTATATTATATTCATATTAATTTTTCAGCTTGATATATTCGTGTGCCTCAGTGCCCTGATTTTTCATCCAGGTGGTCCCAGTTCAACTCCCGGCTTGGCCGTGATAGAATTTTTGTTAGTCAAAGCAGATGTTGGAGGGGGGTTTTCTCGAGGTACTCCCATTTTCCTCTATCATTTCACCAACATTCTCCGCCTTCTCATTTTATACAATGGGCTGGATGAAGTTTTGGGGATAGGCCTAGAACGTGTTTCCGTGATATAGGAAGGGCTATGGGTTTCTTCCACTGCAGCTTATCAGGTACTCATCTGGAGGTGGGTCCTAGCTCTGTCAATACAAAAAGTAGGATGGACCACCTGTTAGCATCGGATTCACTTATTCCTACCAGACCGCCTGTAAGTTTGGAAGAATCATCGCATAATATGGGACGCGCATATAACCATAATGAATTTATTCTGGGCGTGGCACTGGAAGAGAGCATCGTATAGCTAGATTCTTTTAATTATATAGAATGGATGAAAACTTCAAAATACCTTCTTTGAACAGCGAAATAAAGGTAATTCTTGCAAATTTATAGGCATCACTGTGTAGATTTTTGAAATGCGGATATATTCAACGCTTGAGAAAAGTTTCCTAACAATAATTAATTACTTTTTTGTTAGCGTAGAGTTGTGAGGACATATAAATCATTTCTACTTGGTGGGGTTAAAAAAATGTCTTCGCAACGGCAACAAAGTAGGAAGGGTGGATGAAAGTTATTCCAGAGATGCTTTATTGCCCTGTTGAATTTAGTGGGTGTTCGCTCCCGTAATGTTTTGTTAAAGGACCTCATTCTCGCACACAGTTGTCCTATCTCCCTCACTCTCTCGCTCTCTCTCTCTATCCACAAATTCACTTCATCCAAAGTTAGTTAATTAATTTTCCTAATTAGTTTAACTACTTTCACGTGAGTTTAGTGTTACAAGAAGGAAACACAACCCCCCTTCTGCATCCCTTTAGAATCTTCCTTACTTATCCCAATCCAGTACGGAAGTAAAAGAGAAGATAGTTTTAGTTATTGATGATAAGTTACGTGTTTGTAAATAATCTGTTTCAACTGAAAAAGCTACAAAGTCTCGCTTTCTCTGATATTAATCTCGCAGATTTATGCTTGTTTAATTAAGAACGCTGCAGATGTATACGGTTTCCCGGGTAACATGGAAGCCTGACAAATGACAATGCATAATTATTATCATGTCCATAACTCAAGCCGATGTCACATCGACAAGCAGCAATTACTCGACCTGCATAACACCTGTGTGTATTCCCTCGCTGTAATTGGCTCGCCCAGTCTAATAGATTTTAGTTCCTGTACATAGTATACAAGAAACAAGATAGGCAGACATGCAGCTATACAGAGAGACTGTTGATAGAAATCATCACAGCCTTCTATATGGCGAGTTCTGTGCTTGATAACTCAGGACATATCCCAATTACACTTATCCCAATTAGACTTATCCCAACTTAAACGAAAATTTAAATTGGGAATGCCAAATAAAGGAAATATCCAAGAGAATATGCTAGCCTATACCATGCATTCTCTTAACCCGTTCAGAAACTTCCTCCCGCCAGAATTAAAACAGACTTTAGTGCAAACCCTCGTACTGTATTACCACTGTTTGACTATTGCGACATAATACTTACAGATTTGAGAACTGAACTTTCGAACAAGCTACAGCGTGTGCACAATATGTGTGTCAGATTCATCAGCAATGCTCGCAAATTTGACCATATTACACCATCGTTCAAATATTTATCCTGGCTGCGACTCAATAACCGTAGATCACGTCATTCGCTTTCTCTTCTGTTTCGAGTTCTCCCACTTCTACTCCAAATTATCTTCGTTCCCGGTTTAACTGCTTATCCTGCAATCACAATCTAAACACCAGGTCACAAGAGAGCCAAATCCTAGCAATTCCTCTCCATAGAACATCCCACTATTCATCCTCTTTCACTGTCTCTGCCCCTCGTGAATGGAATTCTCTACCTCAGAGGATTAGGGGCTGCCAGACAATAACTACTTTCAAGACAAAGCTAAACAATTTTATTATTATTATTATTATTATTATTATTATTATTATTAAAAGAGACTTCCTGTGGTTTGATTGCCCTGTGGGATGTTATGCTACAATGCAGCGCAAGCTCAGTCATCTAATGAATTTCCATCCCTAGGGAACTCTAGCTCGATTCTAGACAGATACTGAAAGGATTCTGGGAAGATCCTGCATAATATATATTGTGGTCAGATTATGAGATTATTCATTGTATATTGTGGCATCCCTCTGGAATGTTCTGGTCGCGTCAGGGGGTTGCGCGCGCATCTAGCGAGAAGGCAGGCGCGGGGAAACGGAAACACAAACACTCCACAGACGGCGATGACTATTCACGTTTATTTTTGAGAAGAACAATAATGTACTCCTAATTTCAACTAATGTTCACAAAGCACTGTTTACAAAACAAAACTGTCAGTTCTCAGTTCACAGTTCGTTCACCTTAGCTAGTACTTTTAGCTCACTCACTCAAGTTCACGGTGCACTTCGAACGCAAGACTTTCAGGGCCGATTGTATAAACCATTTAATCTTAGATGAGAGGTTAAATTGATCCTTGTTCTAGCTGAACTTGCAATTTTGTGTTGTATAAGTCTAACCTGAGATTAATTTGTCTTATTTATTTTCTGTTTGAATTATACGAGTGACAGATTGTGCAAATAAAATATCCATTATTATTATTATTATTATTATTATTATTATTATTATTATTATTATTATTATTATTATTATTAATAATAGATGTGGTAGGTACATTTATATATTTTTTCAATTTCTTGCCTTAATACACAAACAATCTTATATTTTATAAGGCTCTATCGTGTTCAGCAGTATCAAATAACATAACCTATTATTATATTATGTTTATAACAATCATTAATTATTAATGGATATGATAGGTACATTCATAAATTTTTAATTAACTGTATTACTAAACGAAAATTGACGTTTTATAAAGCTTTATTATGTTTAGCAGTATCGAACACCATTTCATGATAACAATTTGGAGAATGGTCAAACTTCTTCTTATTGTCCGCACAAAACAAACCAGTGTCTCCAACAGAGTGTACGGAATGTCGCCAAAAAAAGTAGTTGTAAAGTCGCTAGATTTCTCATTATCAACAAAGAAAAATTAAATTTTGTCACTATGGGGTGTTAAAAGGTCGCTAAATCCCTATTTAGTAGTATTTATTCCATATTTATAAACCCTATTTGACCCTATTTAAGCAATACAGTAGTTAAAAGAAATTGTTGTTGAAAAAGAGTTAAAGTCGCTAGATTGGCAACACTGAACAAACCTGTGAAACATGGTCCGCGCATCACATATTTTACCTGTTTATGCGATGTTGCCAAATCCTTTTCATGTGAACTTTGATTACATTTGAACAAAGGTAATTTGATCGCAGAAAAGTTTTATACAATAGCAGAAATGTCACTTTTCGATCTTACATCAAAGTTAATCTTTAGTCAAGGAATTTTATACAATTGGGCCTCAGAGACAGTTCACGGTACGTCGAACCCAAGACTCCCAGACGCGTTGCTTCCGCCTAGACGCTGTTGCTGATTCACAAACTGAATTGGCTGTCCAAACTAAACTGGCTTGACCGACTCGAAGGCTGCTCGCTTTTATTTGTTAGGTCACACTTCTCGAACCTTCGATCCTCGAAGTTTCTAAAGCAATCGGTTCGCGTGGCTTGCGAACTTTCTGGGCCTCCCCATCACTCGGACTCTAGACGTTTCCTTTACATTCGTCGCAGTCGGTTTTTGTCGTTCTCACCCCGCACAGCGGCCAGCGTCTCGCAGCTTTCCCTCTCCTTTCCTCGCGTCGCGCCCTAGTGCCCACTGAAGCTCGCCTTCCTCTCTCCCCGCGCGCCTCCTCTCTCCTGCCGGACGCGCGCAAAACTCACCGACGCGGCCAGGCAAGACTAGAATTTTCGGTCTGGCGCCACAGCAGTATCGAAATTCGAAACGAAGTTGGCAAAAGAAAATTCTACCTGCAAACTATAAAATCACCACAATCCACCAGTATATGAGCCGTTCAGAGCGAAAGTGGTGTAAGTCAAAATTGAATAATGAGGTTTAAATTAAAAATTCTGTAAAATACAGCGCAAAGTAGCAATTAATATGTGTTCTTGCTATCCACTGACTATTAATAGTTTAAATAAAGTGAATATTAATTGCTACTTTGCGCTGTATTTTACAGAATGTTTATTTCAACCCTCATTACCCATTCTTGACTTACACCACTTTTGCTCTGAACGGCTCATATGTAGTAATGGGGGAAAAATGGTTAGGTTTCACCCTTAGGGTATGAAGTAAGCTGACCCGGATCATACATTTAACGATATGCTTACTTTCGCGTTAGCTTGCCCAAAACCGCCTACGTACGGCAAAGAAATTGGGCCACAGCGGGTTCGACCGACAATTGCAGGCCGGGAAATGTTCGCACATCTTATTTCAACTCGTCCATTTCCAGATGTAGACAGCAGGGCCACCTTAACCTAACCTGTAATTGTTAACAACGGCCCCGACTGCGTTAAAATGTTTTCCAGTGCACATTATAAATTGTACTCTTTTAGTACTTTACAGCTCTGAGGTGTAAAAAAATACGCGGATTATTTGATCAGATTAATTTAAGTAAGATATTATTAGCAAATTATTATTCGAGGATTCTGATTGGCGCCCCAGTATGTTATTCTGCCTCTGATTCCTCATGTGCTTCAGAAGTAAACATTTGCATTGAAATGGCAGAATTGGTATTAGCCACTTACTCAAAGTGGTAATAATGTAATTACGATTTAATGCAGTCATTTCCGTGCAAATGTATTTAATTAAATCCCCGCATATTCAGGATAAGCATTACAAGATTATTGTATACAAACAATACATTGCGGTGTAGTAATTGCTATGAACGACACAAGAATCTCTTTGTGGTTAACTAGAGCCTTATAATACAACAGATACAAACCATCGGTTTGATCAGTTCCGGACCAATTAGAGAGACTGTATAATCTGCAAAAGGATAACTGCACTTTATTTTAATAGCAATAATTATATCTGCGTTAATACGATATGAGTACAATTATCCAAAAATATTCTGCATAATAGTTTAAGAAAGAGTAGGCATATCCATATCTTCTATTGAGATTATTTTATGGCATATGACTAGACAGTGGATGCGGGATTACTTATCGTTGAATGTAAGTGCACATTTACTATATGTTACATTTTTTTTTCATTCAGACCATTGGTTCAACAGGTTTTAAACGTAAACAGACGACGTCAACATGCTACTGCATCCTCGTATAGTCAGAAGGAAAAGAAAAGTAATGTAGTACATACCTTGCAAGTTCAGTCCTCGTCATCATTGATGCAATTACCAGCGTTGCAGTAAACGGCGATATATTCTCGTAAGTTGTCGAAGCTGAATCGTCTTCGCCTATCGCTTAAACAGTTTTTGTATCGAGAGAATTTCTGAAGGAAAACTCTAAAATGGGGATCACTCAATTTCTTTAGAGGAATATTTGCACTGAGCATCATGTTGCAGATGTCGTTTAGACCAGCACAACTAAACGATGATGATGAGGATGATGATGATGATGATGATGATGATGATGATAGTTCCTTAGATTTCATTTCAACGCATTTCCTGTGCTATGTACTGTTGCAATGTTTCTCTATAGCCTGAGTTGTTCTGGTTTTCATTTCAATTTTACATACATTACACACGATATTGTCTTCGTTAATACGTAAAATGTCACTCTCATACTTCTTAATTCCATTTCGTATCTCTGAGCGAATTTAACGTTTTGACTTCGACATTATGAATGGATCAGCACTACACTATTCAACTCGTACTAAATACTTGAGCAGGATAACACAACTGCACACATTGCGTTGCAATGTTACTATGAACGGACTGGGGTTCCTTCGTTCTGTACGCTGCTGTACTTGCCAGGTACACAAAAGACGGACGACGCGGCACGTGCCATATAGTCCGATACGAAACTTCTTCATTTTTCCTTAAATCATCCCGCATACACTATCTGCATATGACTATTGTACATGTACCCAGCATAGCGTCATAGGCAAAAAAAAAAAAAAAAAGTATCTGTTGTCTGAGGTAAGAGGTCGTCTCAGAGTTTATTCAAGATCTAGTCAAGATATTTTCAGAATCTACCCATAACCTAATCGAAATATAATTAGAATTTGCCCAAGTCCAGCCACAATCTAACCTACTAAAGATTTACTCAGAATATATCGAGAATTTTCTCGAGGTCTGCTAACAATTCGCGAGGATATATTCTATCCTGTATCTGTCGAGAATAAGAGAATAAATATATACCAGTACCCAAAATCTTACAAAATATTACGTTCAGTAATTTTCGAAAATAAACCCAGAATTTTTCGTAATCTACATAAAATCTTTTGAGAATCTACCAGCATATATCCAGAATCTAGCCGCTATATACCTAGGAACTACTTAGAACAGCGATGACCAAACTGGGTATCGTGATTACATAGTGTAATCAAAGACATTCATACTAGTAAGGCGAGTTTCCTGTACATTGCTCTTTGTCTCGCTCACGTACTGAAGATAAGCAGTGTCGGTACCATGTCTCTCTCTACAAACCCTCTGTCTCTACGAGCAGCAACAGAAGGTTTCGTACAGAATGGGAAGAGGAATTTATTCGCTGTTTTGTCTGAGAAAATGTAATATGTTGCTTTGCTCAATGGTTCAATTAGTAGCATTACAGAGCATTACGCTGAATACACAGGCATAAGAGGTATTATTATTATTATTATTATTATTATTATTATTATTATTTATTAGCAAGTGTTAACATAATTACGTGCCTCAATATATAGGCCTACATCTTCCCTTAAATGATAAAATAATTACTATGCTACATGATGCTACATCTCTATTTTAACTTAAACAGAGAAATCTCAGCGGTCTTGAGGCATGTGGGAGGTAGGCCACCAAAGAGAAAACTGAGAGGTGTGACTTAAACTGAGGGGATTCGATCCGGCATCGGAACTGGAACCCGGTGTGGCTGAGTGGATGAAGCGTCAGCACTTAGAGCTGAAAACCCGGGTTCGAGTCCCGGTGCCGGAGAGAATTTTTTTCTGTTCTATCCATCCTTCATCTCTGGAAATAATTTTAATTGGTTATTTAATAGCGCTGAATCAAATACTAGGTTATTTAGCGTCAATGATGAAATTTGTGATAGCGAGATGAAGCCAAGTTACGAATAATTGCAAATAAAACGTAGTGAAACTTCGTTATATGAGTACTTTTACTGCGCAATATTGTATATTATTTTGTTTCCACTGCTATTGTTTTGATATTGTATAGTCTCTAATTATTAATTTACACTTAAAAATGGTCGATTTATAGATTTGAGTCACGTGGAAAGCAAGCGAGTTATCCTTGTGACGAAATCTAATTCCATGGTGAAAGGTACAGATAAAAAACACACTAATTAGAATCAATAATGTGACTGCTGCTAAGCTAACCCTGTCTATGTAGCTGTAACTATCAGTCCTTCTTCACGTATCTTTTTCTTGTCCTTCTTGAGGATATTTAAAGACGTAGTATCAACTGCACGGTTATTAAGCGTCAGTAGAATAAAATTTGTTTATAGGAGGATGGTGTCTTGGTAAGGTCAAAAGTTGCGCCATGAGGTTTCCTAACACCTAATTAAAATCGAGAAATTGAAAAGAAAACTTAATCAAGTAATTAGCCAATGCCTAAAGGCTGGTTCACAATAAACCAGGAACGGAAACGACAACGAGAACGGAAATACATTTATTTTAACATTATTTCCGTTCTCTTTCTCATTTCCGTTTTCGCTCTCGTTTCCGTTCCCGGTTTATTGTGAACCAGCCTTAAATGTGACCTCGGATCACGAAACTAGTTTGTACCCTCTGAACTATGCCTTTGGTGCAGTCTTGTGAGGTACATGTCAGTACATATATTGTGTTGCTTGCAGATTGGTTTCCCGGTTGGGCGCAGCACAACCATTACAACCGGCAACCCAATGACGACGGTTACAGCGAGCAAGACTGCGTGGAGCTCCGAAGGGTCTATCACTTGCCCTCAGCCAATGAGAGGCTGGCTCACTCCTTCATGTGGAACGACAGGGACTGCTCGACGCCAAACTTGTTCCTGTGTCAGAGACTTCGTACCGGAAGTGAGTAATCATTAATACAGTGCCTTTATTTTAAAAGCAGTAAAGTTCTCTCTCACAATATTATTATTATTATTATTATTATTATTATTATTATTATTATTATTATTATTATTTATTGTCATCATCGTCATTAAAATAATCATCTTCCAGAACTGGGACCTGAGAGAGGAACAGAGATTAAGGGTCTTTGAGAATAAGGCTCTTAAGAAAATACTTGGGGCTGAAAGGGATGAAGTTACAGGAGAATGGAGAAAATTACACAACGCACGCGTTGTTTTCTTAACTGACATAATTAGGAACATTAAATCCAGATGTCTGAGATGGGCAGTGCATGCAGCACGTATGGGCGAATCCAGAAATGCATATAGAGCAGCCGTGGCGAAAATGTAATCGTACGCCGAGCCACTATCTAACCTGCAACGTGCACAGCACCTATGGAGGGAGGCGGACACCCGAAGGGGAAGTGAAGCAACTCTCTGACTTATTAACGGATTTTCATTTTCCTTACGTCAAGCACTATAAAATATAATTTTATAGAGTGTAAGGTTACAAACTAATGTTTAGTACGTGTAACGAAGAAAGAAATGAACAAGAAAACATAGGACACATTATCACAATCTAAAGTTAAGTGTCTTCAGAATGTTTCTGCGACAGAGTTTCAAAATCAGGAATTATGTCACTTACTGCCAGTCGTAGTTGATCACGAAGGTATTTGCCTATCAGTCGTAATCTAAATTAGATTTTTACTATTTTCATTGTTGAAAATAATTTTTTTCACAAACGTAAGTTCTAGCCAACATGGCTTCAACAGAGCAAGCGAAAGAACGAAACTTCGGATATTTAGTTTTTGGCAAAGATTTGAAAAGTTTAACATTTGTCAAGTCCTTACATCTAGCTTTCATTGTAACATTACATTGTAAATCTGTGAGTTTAAATTGAAGACCTAACCGCATTATTCGTACATCTGATCAAAAAGGATCGAAATAATAATAATAATAATAATAATAATAATAATAATAATAATAATAATAATGGTAATAATAATAACACTAAACCTTTTAATGTTTCATGAGTAATATGTAGTATAATGCTGTTTTATGTTATACAACCGTTTTCCTCGTAATACTTGTGAACAAATCATACATTTAATATTCTCACCATATTGGCAGCAAAAAAATGCGTCTCTCATCCTACTTGAAACTTTCGTTTTTGTAGAGGTACATGGTTTCGAGAGACATTGCGACGATACGCCACTCGCAGGTCAGAGATAAATACAAATGGAACGGAGTTTGACTGCAGTGAGTGAGAGGGTGGAGGTTGGGGGAGCAAGAGGCATGCACAGCTATCATTGCGAGCCACAATGTGCTCGTCAGTTACATTTTCGCCACGGCTGATATAGAGTGTTAGTTGGGAGACCGGAGGGAAAAGACCTTTGGGGAGGCCGAGACGTAGATGGGAGGATAATATTAAAATGGATTTGAGGGAGGTTGGATAAGATGATAGAAAGACCGATGTCGGGCTTATGTGAGGGCTGCAATGAACCTGCGAGTTCCTTAAAAGCCATTTGTAAGTAAGGACTGAGACCTTAGCTCTATTCCTGTTACAGAAGAGTGAGTAGTTCCATTTTTGTTTGCGCCTACCAGAGTTTCTCTAACCTCCCAGTTTAAAATGTAGAAGAAATTTTAGTACCGGTAGTCTGTTCTCCATTTTCTGGACATATTGTTACCATTTACGTTTTTGTTCTTCTAACCTTCATTTCACTTGAAAATGCTTAGTTGTCCCGTACAGTGCTGTAAATCCGGCCACAGAAGAAATCATCTAATTTGTGTCGATTAAATTATTCTTTTATGAGCTATGTTGTTAGTCTATCTTTCACAGATATAACTGAAAGAGGAACTGCCATTACTTTGTAGAACTTCAGCTGCGTGTCCTCTAGAGGCTTGTTTTTTTCTTTTTAAGAATTATAATGAAATGGGCCTATATTAATTCCAGCCGAGCCAACAACTACGAGATTTCATCTTTTACAAGTCGCACATTAATGGATTGAAGGGAACCCCTGCAAAAAAAACCTCAACCATATAACTTGTCCCAAACAGAATTTTAACCGGAGTCCGCTCGTTTCACGGCCAAGGCATGCTAACCGTTACTCACTAAATAAGTGTTTGGGTAGGGCTTAAAGAAGAAGTGATGTGAAACCAGTGACTTCAAATATAACTCGCTTTGTAAAGAAATAATAATCATATATCTGGACGATATTAAGTTAGACACACAATATTGCAACTGAATAAAACTGGGGAATTTAATTTAGGATACCTTGCCTCGCCTGATTAATATTTCAAATTGTGACAACCTAACAGTTACAAAATAACTAACTGTCGAGATTTCTGTAACATGCATGTATTCGAGGAAGTGTTGACAGTAGTGACATGAACCTAAGAGCTAGAAAATCACTAAATTTAAGCAAGCTGTTGAAGTTTATGATACGAAATAGCGAAGGAATGATGCTATTGAATTGTACACTTTTATGAATCTTTCTATATTAGGTTAGGATATATGGTAACAGGTGTTTTGTTTTTAAAATGTTCATATTAATCTGTGTGTTTTATGGAGAGTGGTTGGACTTAATCGTAGGTGAGGAGGGCGAAACCTATAAAGTAGGACTTATTTTGGAAAGCACGTACGGTCATAAAACCCGTGCACTGAATTTAAGGGCAAATTCTGATAGTGTAGTGTATCTGTATGTATAATATTGCAGAATAAATACATCTATGTCTGTCTGTCCATCCGTCCCTCCGTCCGTCAGTCAGTACGTCTATCCGTCCATCTGTCTATCCATCGATCCATCCACCCACCCACCCACACATCTATCTATCTATCTATCTATCTATCTATCTATCTATCTATCTATCTATCTATCTATCTATCTATCTATCTATCTATCTATCTATCTATCTATCTATCTATCTATCTATCTATCTATCTATCTATCTATCTATCTATCTATCTATCTATCTACCTATCCATCCATCCATCCATCCATCCATCCATCCATCCATCTAATCCCGGTCAGGTCTGATATTTTTCATTGAAAAATTCATAGTGACACTTGTGGCGGACGAGGTCGCAGTTGGGGTTTTTTCTCGGGTTTCTCCCGTTTTCCCCCATATTAGGTATTTACATCATTCCGTCACCATTTTCTCCATTTCGTCATCATTCCATAGCATTCCCCGATCACTGGCTGGCGACGCACGGAGGGGGCTGGCCTAGGAACGAGGGGGGTTGCCTGCTCGGCACTTGGGTACACAGCGAATCTTAGTGTAGTCAGCCGGTGTGGTTTGGGAATGCGCTTAGCTTGAAGATTAACGCAATAGACCGTAACCAGTCGCAGTGCTGGGCCATAGTGCCCTCCTCCCGTGAATTCAATCCAATTCAAATCTATCTGTCTAAAAAATTTAAGCAAGTAATGAGGGCAAAATAATGAAGTTGCAACTTAATACCTCACGACTCTCACGTTATATTGTACCGACTATGAACATGGCCCTGTCCTTTTAATTTAAAGTCTGCAATTTGACAAACTTCAATGACATGCATGTCATCGTTTCCGCTCTAACATTTTGGCTACGGTTGCAAAGAGCGTATTCCGAATCTCACCGGTAAGCAATCTGATGGCATCACGGTGTTCCGAATTCCACCGATGACGTCAATGATGCTCCACCGGTGTTGCACCGGTGCCATCAACTTGCAGAGGTGGTGGCAGTCTCCATCAGACGCCATCAGTGAATCTGATTGGTTCTTGTATAGGGCGGGAATTAGCAGACGAATAACAATTTGCACTGTTGTGTCATGGCGGTGTGTTCTGCTTTAGTTCTGCTGTATTGTTTGTAATGAGCACAACGTAAAAACAATATGTTAGTGACTTATGAGCGAACATGTCAATGCCAGTTATTACTACTGGTTCAAGAAATAAATTGTTTATGCTGTCTTTTCTTTGAACGAGATGGCAGTAAGGAAATTTCGCAAAATTTTGTTAGCGTAGCACAGATAGCAACTTATACAGTCGCCATGACAGCCATCGATCCTTCCAGCAGTTTTGTTCCTATTCCGGTGCAGCGTGACGTCATTGTTGTCCACCGGTCCAGTGAGATTCGGAGTACGGTGAAAGTCTCCACTCAAAGTAACATTAGAGTGACATGCATGTCAGCAGACTGCCCGCACAGAACTGTGTCTGAGTCCTTGTGTTTGGTTTGTGTGCGCAGTAACCATCAAGGAGGTGTGGCCCCCGGAGTGCAACAGGTCGGTGACTCTGAGTCGGGAGCAGCCGAGAGCCACGGTAGTGAGTCCTGGGTTCCCGCACCAGTACCCGGACAACGCGGAGTGCGACACCGAGATTATTGCCCCGCCGGGGTATCGCTTGGTGCTGGACTTCGAGGAACTGGTGCTGGAGAAGGAGCCCTTGTGAGTACTGACGGGAACTGATTGAGCGCTCATTAATTTACTTTGTTCATCCATGAATTTATATTTAGTATTACAATTTTTTCATTGACTGATCGGCCGACCGACCAATCAATTGGCCCATTGATTCATTGACTGATATACCAACCGACTCACAGTGGACCAAAACAGAAATTTAGCGGGACAAACTAATAACTTTTCAACTACCTAACAGATTTTATGAAACTTTATACAGTAGTTGCAGGTAGCATATTTATTTCGAATACAAACTATTATTACGTTAGTATAATGGGAACTACCCTTTATAGGGGGGGGTGCAATTAGACAAAATTAATGACTTTTCTCCCAACAAATTTTCATGAAATTTTATGCAGTAGTTACAGGTAGTATATTTGTTTTGTTTACAAACTCTGATTGCGTTTGTATAAGGGAAACTATCCCTTATAGGGGGTGCATTCAGATAAAATTAGTAACTTTTCTCCTATCTAACGGATTTTTATGAAACTTTATACAGTAGTTACAGGTAGCATATTTGTTTTGTATACAAACTCTGATTACATTTGTATATGTTTAACTACCCTTACAGAGGAGTGCATTTAGATAAAATTAGTACCTTTTCTCCTATCTAACGGATTTTTATGAAACTTTATACAGTAGTTACGGGTAGCATATCTGTTTTGTATACAAACTCTGATTACATTTGTATACGTTTAACTACCCCTTACAGGGGAGTGCATTTAGATAAAATTAGTAACTTTCCTCCTATCTAACGGATTTTTATGAAACTTTATATAGTAGTTACGGGTAGCATATCTGTTTTGTATACAAACTCTGATTACATTTGTATACGTTTAACTACCCCTTACAGGGGAGTGCATTTAGATAAAATTAGTATCTTTCCTTCTATCTAACGGATTTTTATGAAACTTTATACAGTAGTTACAGGTAGCATATTTGTTTTGTATACAAACTCTGATTACATTTGTATACGTTTAACTGCCCCTTACAGGGGAGTGCATTTAGATAAAATTAGTAACTTTCCTCCTATCTAACGGATTTTTATGAAACTTTATACAGTAGTTACAGGTAGCATATTTGTTTTGTATACAAACTCTGATTACATTTGTATAAGTTTAACTACCCCTTACAGGGGAGTGCATTTAGATAAAATTAGTAACTTTCCTCCTATCTAACGGATTTTTATGAAACTTTATATAGTAGTTACAGGTAGCATATTTGTTTTGTATACAAACTCTGATTACATTTGTGTACGTTTAACTACCCCTTACAGGGGAGTGCATTTAGATAAAATTAGTAACTTTTCTCCTATCTAACGGATTTTTATGAAACTTTATACAGTAGTTACAGGTAGCATATTTGTTTTGTATACAAACTCTGATTACATTTGTATATGTTTAACTACCCTTACAGGGGAGTGCATTTAGATAAAATTGGTAACTTTTCTCCTATCTAACGGATTTTCATGAAACTTTATACAGTAGTTACATAGGCCTACTGCATATTTTTTTTTTGTATACAAACTCTGATTACATATGTGTAAGAAGAACTGCCCCTATAGGAGGGTGTATTTACAAAAAATTCATAACTTTTGTGTCTAAGATGTTTTAAGGACATTGAAGTTTCAATATAATAATCATTTTCTTTTCTTAACATTTTCGCATAGTCTCACAAATTTTAATCTTATTGGACAGAAATGATGTTCTTGGATTTTTCAGAAGTATCTCTTCAATGGAATATGTTTTCATTACCAATCTCAATTGACGCACAGATGTTAATAGTAACATATCAGAGTCTGTCGCATTCAAGTCTTCGAAAAATGCTTGCTTATGAAGGGAGTGACTGAAAGTACCGACAAACCCGCATTTATGAATAATTTGAAATTAACAGTTATCGTTTCTCTTTATTGCACTAGGTATGACTTTATTTTATAAAATACATATAGACCTACGTTCAAATGCTATATCCTACTTCTGCCATTTTTATGTAGACCTATTAGTAATTGATTCTTCTTTGGGGTAACGGTGTTTTTCACCTCTTAAAATTTTGTTATAAGCATAGCATATGTCAAAATTTCTACCTCTATACCCTTTTGTCAGTCACATTAATCGGTATCTGGTTAGTTTGAGATTCATTATCAATGCCAGAGCTTCTTCTAGAGCAGGGATACAGAACTGGCGAAAAAGGGTGGAAGGCATGGAGAAAGCGTTGGTTCCCCGTCCACAGTCCACCGGCGTTGAGATTAACTTATCTGTGGCCCGTACGCAATCACATAAGACAGACACTGAATACAGATCCCCTCCCCTACCAAGTCAATGACGCGGGGATGGACGTAAGGGGTAAGTGACGTATCCGATGAGTGACGCCCAATTCTGCAAGCCTGCCTAGAGTGTTTGAACGAGCGTGAAAAAAATATATATATACTGTAGGCATACCGTTAGATATGCCCACTTCTTTCCATAGGTCGAATTGTACGCGGAGTTGCTAGGTATTTACAAGATTACAATTTTTTGGCGAGATGAAGTGAGGCCGAGGATTCGATATAAATTATCCAATATATTGGGTATATAGTCGTTGACCAAATTACTGACTGATTGATAACCATATTGACTGATTTCCTAATATATTAACTGATTTACGAATATATTGACTGATTTAATAACATACTAATTGATTTATAAATATTTTGACTTATTGACAAATATATTAACTTATTGACTATCATATTGACTTACTTACTCAAATATTAACTGATTTACCAATATATTGACTTATTGACCAACATACCGACGGATTGTCCATAGCTTCAGAGGTGATTCCACATGGTTAATTGAAAGTAATATTGTAGTAATATTTTTACTTTTGAAAGAGCTAGTTTCACCGCCATAAAATAATTTATATGAGACATTTGAGGTGTTATTATTTGATAAATTATTACAGTAACAAACGAGCACATTTAATAAAAGTTTACAATAAACTGATTACATTCTCTACGGTTTTTCTCTAAAACTAAAGCTACAGTGCGACTTCTATTTTTAAATTCAACAAAATCGTGATTTATGTAAAGAATTACAATTGGAAACATAGAGAAAACATGTGATAGGTCTCTTATGATGTAATTGAAGTGTTTCCACAATCTAGTATATACAGTCACGAAGCGCAATACGTAGTAAATATGCATCCATAGATAGTTTCTCACCACTAGGATCGGTTCTATCGCCCCATTACAGACAATGCGAAATAGTACCGGCACAGTCTGTTTTTCCTAGCACCCTCAAAGCTCGAGCTTCGTGACTGTATATACTAGACTGTGGTGTCCCTGTAAAACACAACCCTTTCATTCAGAGAGGTACGGAAGGCCGTGTCACAGCAATCGTTGAACTTGTTGCGAAGCAACTGAACGTTTAGTGGCTAGAGGGCAGTGATTCTCTCTTAGCGATGAAACACGGAATAATTCACAAATCAAAACTAATTAAACATGCTGATAACCTAAGGAAGAATCGGACAGAATTCCAGAGCAACAACGCGAAGCTACATAACTCAATTTCCATATAATAGGGAAGCACGTGGTCGCATAATTATCGCCGCTGTACAGCTTGTCGTACATAGGAAATGTGGTGTATTTTTAGGAAGAGGCTCACCTAACCACCCGACATTCAAGAAATAGAACAATGGAGTTTGGAGCTCGTAGAAAAGGATCAACGAAGAAGTAGCAGAAAATTAGGATGGAGTTCCTCACTGTATCTTGTTAAGAATCTTACGGAAATATAATTACAAGCAACCGTACCATCATCAACTTGTTCATTAACTGAGTATCAGAAAAAGTGAACCACCGTTACACTTTTGTTGATGGCTTTAACAACAGCATCGGTAATTTTTTTTATCATGCGTTGGTGACATGAGGAGTACAGTTTAAATTTGTCACTTCAAACTCCGGTACAATGATGCTAAACAAAACTCTTATTCTGAGAAAAAGGCTGAAATAGAAAAGAAAGTTTTTGAAGCGTTTTCGTTCTTTTCCATCACAGTTAACCTATTTGTAGATTAAAAGTAAACATTTGTATAATCATATATATACAGGGTGTTTAAAAATACGGGGCATAATTTCAGGTATGTATTTCCCACATGTAGACAATCAAAATAGTTAATTACAACATGTGTCCGGAAATGCTTCATTTCCGAGTTATGGCCTTCACAACTTTGAATTTCACCGGAACGTTTTTCTTTCCGCAGGTCGTTGTCATTACAGAAGATGTTCAAAATGTCCACCTCCTGCTTGAATACAGACCTCACATCGATGTCTCATTGATCTGCGAACACGATCCCAAACTCCAGGAGTATTGCGTACTGTATGTCCTCAGAACATGCCACAATTCGATTCCGAAGGGATTCCAAATCAGGGACCGGAGACGAATAAACCAATGATTTTAAATGGCCCCACAAGTAGAAATCGAGAGGGTTCAGATGAGGTGAGCGTGGAGGCCAAGCAATTGGGCCACCTCTACCTATCCATCGATCAGGAAACCTTCGATCCATGTACCGGTGAGCCTTACGACTCTGGAGTTGTAGATCTTGGTCGTCCCTTTCCCAAACCAGGAGAGTTAAATTTTCCATACTTGCACAGACGGTAATGGAGACGTACAAAGGTCTTCCGATGTGGACATTGTCGCTGTGGGTACCTCTCCTGGTACAAATGACGAGCCAGCGCAGCATTGCCGTCCGCCTTACCGTACATGAAGTGTATCTCTGCCAGCTCTTGATTTGAATACATGTCGCACAGTCTAACGCCTACACAATACTGAATGTAACCTTCGCCTCGGAATGAACTGTCAGAGTGCCCTCTTAATGTCTCCTTTGACGGCAACGACCTACTGAAAGAAAAACGTTCCGGTGAATTTCAATGTTGTGAAGGCCATAACTAGGAAATAAAGTATTTCCGGACACATGTTGTAATAAACTATTTTGATTATCTACATGTGGGAAATACATACCTGAAATTATGCCCCGTATTTTTGAAACTCTCTGTATATATACACATACAAATTGGTATCAAATATTTTTACGGCGTATCTTTAACAACAAAACATTGGAAAACTCGCATGTAAACATTAACCTGAAGATGTTTAATTTCAGAGTTACTTCTTACAACGACTCTTCGACTCCTGAAGATTAGTAACTCAAATTGCTTTCATTTTTTTATGTTTTCTTTAGAACACGCCATGAAATTTATTTTCGTTTATTTTATTTTCATCCTATTTAGTCCCTATTGCTTACGTCTGACAGGAGTCAGATATGGGCAATTTCTC
Organism: Periplaneta americana; assembly: GCF_040183065.1. Lineage (NCBI taxonomy): Eukaryota > Metazoa > Arthropoda > Insecta > Blattodea > Blattidae > Periplaneta > Periplaneta americana. Next base: position 47,217,890 of record NC_091130.1, read on the forward strand.
AGAAACAAGCACCATTTAATTGATGATGTACCTCTAAATGTTAACCTCGAATGTGGTATTTGCATGACAACTCTCCTGCTCAATTTAGTCTAAAAGTTCGTCGTCATTTGAATCACCGTTTTCTACAAATACATATGGATTAGTCGAGAAGGATCCATATGAATGACCTGTCCGATCGCCGGATATAAATACAATATATTTTTAACTATGAACACTTTTGAAGTCCGTAGTTTATTTGTACAACTCTTGTACCTAACGACGTTCTGAGACAGCGTATCTTAAATGGATTTATACGAAACACTCCAAGAGTTTCTCAACAGACAACGCCAAAGCATTGAACGCAGACTCAGGGGATGTATCGACACAGGAGGAGGCCACTTTGTGGGATTTTTGTAGTAAGTTGTTTTTAATAATAAATTGCTTAGTATCACTTGTACTAGGAGATTATTAGCAATAAACTAGAGTAATTCTGAAATTAATCATTTTCAGGAATATGTTTATAATAATTATGAAAGTTTTTCAACGAATTGTTGTTAGAAATACTTCCCAAAGATATTTACAGCAATTTTCATACACTTTTTATGTATAGAATATAAATATTAGATTGTTTAGCTTTATAATTAAAGTTTGGTATTTACATTGTTTAACTGTTTCGCCACTTTAGTCTAAGCAACTTATTGCTTGGGAGTTACTTAGTTTACTTAAACCATTTTTAGCTCTTTTTTGCCACATTGTGTCCCATAATGAAGATTAGATTCTCCAATGATTTTCGAATATTAATGCAGTTGAATTGGTACAACTTTTCCTTCATTTCAATTCATGAAAAAGGAATGAGCTTCTTAAGTTCTTTTCTACTTCTTATGGAAGTGACTGCCTCTTTCGAGGTGTTGGGTGGAGCCCTATTATGGGAGAGACTTAACTTCTTCATGCGTTAAGTGGTTGCTGGTTCGAGATCCCCACTCTTCCCTTCCCCCAAGAGGATGATATTAATCTGTACTTGAGTTCGAGAGCCCCTTGTTTCAGCACCGACTCTCCCTCTGTTTTTTATAAGTTGTTAACCTCTTTCTGTAGCAAAACAACTTGTGTTATACAACAATGGGGAGTATGACTTCATTAAAGAATAGCGATTAAAGTTTGCATTTTAGCTACATTACAAGAACACAATAGAAGTTTGGGTGTCAACTAGGCTTTATATTTTTATTTTGAACCATTAAGACCGAACGTGGTTACAGGATTTATAGTTGATCAACATAGCATGGAATATAGTATAACATAGGTCTACTGGTTGTACTTAAAGACATTGATCATTGAACTTATATGAGAAGTTTCACCAGTAGTGTCTTCAGATGTATCAATGAACTTAATTTAAATCATTGTAAATTTCATCGTGGATATCGGATATTCGCTTTATATCTGTGCCTCTTCTGGCACCTAGTTATCTTAGATTTTGTGAAAGTGAAGTATGATTGATTATAAGAGATTTTACTCTTTGAAAGTAAATATATACAGAAGCAGACTGTTGAGTACTGCAGCGTGTCCTGGAACTGAAGGGGATATTGGGTAAAGATTGGTAAATTGTGATATGAGTAATATTGTGATATTCTTTTTGAGAATTTATTACAATTTTACTCAGCGAGAGGAAGATCGGTTTTTTTGCGTCAACGTACTAAGGGAATACTCTGGACACGTTTCTGCACAAAATCGGTTCTTCCCTCACTCAGTAAAATTGTAATAAATTCTCAAAAAGAACTAATTTATCACAATATCACTCGTACCACAATATTACCAAACCTTTACCCTATACACCTTCGGAAGTCTAAAAACTGAATTTTGTTTTGTTCAATGGACTTTTCTCAATAGTAGGGTGAACAAATGTTTAAGTATCTGTAATACTTTTCGAGTTTATGACCTAAATCATGAGGTCAATTGACTTCGTCATTTAAATATGGACAACTCATCTTCTGTTACTGTGTCACTCACTTACCGTGACTTAAATTTTCCAGAACCGTTTTCCTCATAAGTCCCACACTTTTTAGATAAATTCAAGACATTTTGCATGCAAGTGTATTTCATACAGAAGAACAAGCTCTGTCGTTACCATTGCTTTATCATTACAAGTTATTTTTTCATTAACAATTTTTGTGTAAAAAGTACCTAAATTTTACAGTTAATGACAAAATATTCCAAGTGATTTCTTGTGTTTTTATGCATTGAGTTGATAATATCAGAATTTATTAACACACGCATTATGAATAAAATATAAACGAAAGCACTAAAAATATTCAAAATTGAACAAGATATCAACGAAACCAATTTTTACCTGCACAAATTGCACAGCCAAATTTAAAAATACAATTACCATTAACATTGAACGTTTTTTTATTCTAAAAATTGTTTACTGATCTAGAAGTATTGTCTAATCACTATACCAAATTCAAAAACAAAACAAATGCAGGATATGTAGAAACTAAATTTTTAATTTTACTAAATTTATACTCATTTCATCTCTTGAAAAAGAATCCGTACTTAATTTTATAAGAGACTGATTATAAAGATTACAATCTGAAAGAACGTAAAATATTCCTAAGTTTCATTGCAGGAAGTAAAAGGTGTAAAAGTTAATTCAAACGGTATATTCACTTATTCTTGCCTGGGCTACGTCATTATACCTCTGCTCTATTAGCATTTCATCAAGTTGCAAGCAACTATGGCTTCGTATTCACATACGATGTGAGTTATATAATATACATTTGTGTCCAATGAACAGTGAAATTATTCCAGTTTCGAATGTTGTCAAAAGTTCCGCAGAAAATATCTATGTGTACTTAATAATACCGTATATAGTTATGTCCTTTTATTTATTCAGATTTTTGTATAAATTGTAGCCTATATTCTGTGTACTCACTTTCTGCTCCCGTCTCTCATTATATTCCGCCATTCATACATATTTACTTTGTCATATACTTATTTTAATCATACAGAGAGTCCAATTTTTCGTATATTGAATCCTAGATGGTTTCCAATTAATTGTTTCAGACACTGGAAATAAAATTTTCAGTCGCCTACGTTCCACAAGAGTCATCTCATCATTAAAAGTATTCCTATGCCTTTATGCACATTTATACAGGGTGTTTCATAATTCCTATTACAAACTTCTAGGGGTTGTAGAGGGGACTAAGTTGATAAAGTTTTAATTAGGAACCCATGTGGGGAAATATATCGTTTCGATGTAAAATAAGTTTGAAACTCGAATAGATTTCACATCTCCCACTTCACTAGAGGCAATGAAGATCTTCCTCCGACTCTACAGGAGTCTCATAAACAAGGTTCTTCATGTTGTCCCAAAGAAAAAAGTCGAGAGGAGTTAAATCTGGCGACCATGATGGCCAAGGGGTTGCACCACCTCGACTTATCCACCTTTCCCTGAATGTTTGGTAGAGATGTTCGCAGATGATAAGTGAAAAGTGCGCCATCATGTTGGGACCACATTTTCTGACGTAGTATCAGTAGCAAATCTTCACATAACTCTACCAGTACCTCTTGCAGAAAGGTCAAGTACCTGGGACCCGTTGGGCGGTACGTGGAACCACTCTTGTAGTGCACATTGGCAAGAGCTCAATGTCTACAGTGAAGTGGGAGATGTGAAATCGATTCGATTTTTAAACTTATTTTGCATCGAAACGATACATTTCCGGACATGGGTTCCTAATCAAAATTTTATCTACTTAGTCCCCTCTACAACTCCTAGAAGTTTGTAATAGGAATTATGGAACACCCTGTATAAGCATAAATATTTGTGATATTATACAAACGCATTCATTGCATGCAAGTGTATTTTTCATCTTTATAAGTGTTAGTAATATACGAGTATTACATTAACTTCTACAGATAAATATGATTTAACTCTTCTTCATTTGCCTTCATACTTTGCACGATTTTACTGGCTTCATAAACATTTATTGTCATTTCATATTTAATTTCTGTTCTTCCTGTGAATCTATATTTTGAAGTAATTTCTATCATCTATGTGTCAATATACAAAAATTATGGAAGATATTGGATATATATATATATTTTTTTTTAATCTCTGGCTGTTATTCTAAAGCGTTACAAATACCTAAGTCCGGTGTTCTAATTGTATTAATAAAGCTAACATTTACATTTTGCAAACCTACTTTTAATTTAACTTGATTTCCGTGGTGTATTATAAAAATTTGATCCGAATAAATGTAACATTGTAAAATTCCTTTGCAGAACGAAAACTTACATTTGCTAAGATCAAATTTCTGCATACAATGGACTGTTTGAATAATACGACAAATACTCCTGCACATTTAAAGGACAAAACAAAAATTCTTGAAGTAATTTATTATCATAATACAGTGCTCTCTTAAATTGACTGAGCATATTGGGAAACGCGCTATAAAATGTTTAATATAAAACATTTTTTATCTCGGAAATGAAGCATAAACGAGCAAAAGTATATTAAACTTTTTTGTTTGAAATATCTCAAGAAATAAATCCCTGGAATTAAGACCGCGGCTGGATAGGTTAGACAGATTATAATGATTATAGTTTGATTTAATGAGATTAGATATTTTGACACATGAGACATAGGTAAGGTACGGACGCATATTAAATTAAGTAGATGCATATTTGTGGTTAGATAGAATAGATTAGATTTAATAGTCTGAAATATTCGGTTAGAATATTCAATTAACAACTAAGTACAGATAGACATAATTGATCCATTGCAATTGTTTCTGTTTTTATGGTAAAAATTCTATAAGAACTAAAATAGTTATCAATAACTTTGGAGTAGAGCAAGTAAATGCTTTCACTTTTCTTGGTTGTAATCTCTCCTATATTCATTCTCGAGATATAGATAATAAATTAGCCAGATTTCAACAGCTGCTAAGAACAATTAGAAGTACACTGTTTAAAAAGGTCCGGCAAGACACAATTTTGAAATTCTACAAAACAATGGTCATTCCAACTTTGCTATATGGATCAGAAACTTGGGCTCTAACAACTAGTCAATAGTGATGGGCGAAGTTGTTCTTTTCCCGGAACAGTTCCGACTGTTCCGGTTCCGAAAAAACACTATGTTCCAAATAACAGTTCCGAAATAACAGTCACCAGTGGTGATGAGTCGGAGTCGTTGAGTCGTTCAAACGAACGGTACAGTACCTTCCCTCTTCACCATGCTGCTCACACTGGAGCACTCATAGGCATGACATAGTACACATTCTTATCTATAGATGGCACTGCAATGCACATTCGAATCGATTTTGGAAAATTGCTGTGCATGCGGACAGAACTCAAAAGCTTAATGTTAGTAATTACACAGCTGTTGACTACAAGGACAGAATACAACACTTTGTTTTCGTACATAAAGTTATAAAGACATGGTAGCCGACTAAAAAAAAAATAACATAACATTTAAAACATATGGTATGTAATTTCTGTTCTCTCTATTACATAATAAAAACAAAACAAATCATTAATTTTTATTTTTACTTTTCTTAATGCACAGTTATAATAATAATAATAATAATAATAATAATAATAATAATAATAATATATATATATATATATATATATATATATATTACAATTTCATAAATAAAAAAGATACATATTGACAGTACTGAAACCTGGAAACCCCGCAGTGGGTTAGTAAAATGTTGGAATCGCATCTTTACCAAAGTGTAATTTAAACTTCGCATTAGACCTCGCTCTCCAAATCAGTACTTAAATGGGTAGTTTCCAACAAATAATGCTACAACATTTTTGTCGTTCTTTGATAACAGAGAAGATAGCACAAAAACTTGTGCTTGTCAGACTTAACCTCAACAAAAAACATACAGATATTATAACTAAACCACTCATTACCATTTATGACTTTAACCTTTGTATAAAATCAGCTGATCAATGAATTAATAATAGTATGCGTACTTTATGACTTTGTAGAATGTTTATAAAACAGAATTAGTCAACTAATGGTGAAATAAACCATAAAGCGGGAATGAATATTACAGATTATTAAATACTTACTATAACATTACAGATGATTGGCCAGTCTTACAAATGTTGATATTAAAGTTCGCGCCACCGCAAGGATTTCAATTTCCATGCGCCCCCCTCCAACCACGTGAGAGTTTCAAGTACCAACTTCATTCAACGAAGTTCCAAGTATAACATAAAGAACAACGAGAACAGTGTAACTGCAACTGTCGTTGGTTCATCGGAACAAGCTCCGACGTTCCGACTGTTATCTCGGAGTCGGAACATATCTTGTGCAACGCGGTACTGCGAGCCCGCAACAGCTGGGCAAGTGAGCAGCTCGGAGTCGGAACACTGTTATTTCGGAACAGGAGGTTCCGACCTACTGTTCATTTTTGCAACAGTTCCGAGGGAGTCGGAACATACCTTGTGCAACGCGGTACTGCGAGCCCGCAACAGCTGGGCAAGTGAGCAGCTCGGAGTCGGAACACTGTTATTTCGGAACAGGAGGTTCCGACCTACTGTTCATTTTTGCAACAGTTCCGAGACCGGAACAGTTCCAAAATAACTGTTGTGTTATTTTTTACCCATCTCTACTAGTCAACTAAAAAGAATAGAAGCAGCTGAGATGAGATTACTAAGACCACTAGCAGGCTACACTCTCTATGACCATAAATATAATGAAGACATCCGACAAGAACTAAATATCGCAGCCATTACAGAGACAATCCACAAGTATCGGAGCAACTGGCATGAGCATGTTCTATGGATGCCAAATGATAGACTACCCAGGAGATTATTAAACTACAGATCCCTTGGATACAGAGATCGTGGACGCCCGAAGAAGCGACGGAGAGACCAGCTTTTCACCTGAGACGGAACAGGCCAAATTGCCTAAACCCTGATAGCTATTGATGATGATGCTGATGATGATGATGATGTAAATAATTGGCGCTACGTTATTAAGGAATTATCGTATAACTGCGCATTTTCAGAATTTTTATAGTAATACGATATGTACGCTTCAGCAATAAAGTAAACTTATTTCGTCCGTTGGTACTAAATCTTGAATAAAAATCCAATTCAAACGAAAACTTTTCTATTCACTTTATACGGCTGTATACAATACATCTCCAATTCAAATAACGCCCTGAGTAAGGGATGTATGAAGTTAACAGATGTTTTTCCAGAATAAGAAATCTCTGTGTAGGACGTAGATATCACTTTGGAACGACAAATCATTCCTTTAAATGGAACTCTGCGTCTTGAAGTACTTTAATTTAAAGTTGAAAAATGTCGGGATCGCGGCTAATGAGAAATTCATGTAGCAGGATTGATTGCTCTGGCGTCCTGATTAAGCCCTTCAACTGAGGAATGTGAGAGTGACTGTTTAATCACAGAGACCCAACTGCAAACTTATCTCAAGCGACTGTGAGTGATAGAGAGGCGATGAAAGAGAATATCTGAGATTATCGCAAAATCTCTACACACTTCTTTATTTTGTTGCCTTGAACATGAGAAGGGAGGAACACTAAGTTGGCACGTATTTTCCTGTTATACTCCGTAAGCATATCGTAACAATTAAGTTAATGCAACATGCAGCGAATAATACTACTGTTTATCATTTATCTTTTTAAACGTTTCGGAGTTAACCATCTGCTTAGATATAAGGGAAGGCAGAGAAAGGATAAATCTACCTTTTCTTGACGTAAATCAGTGATGCCAAAGGAAGCGCATTTTTCTGACCTTGACGTCCTGCGCGGGCATCAAGCGCTATGTACGGAAGGAAGCAGTCTGTTGGATTAAGAGAACAGTGGTACACAAACTTCAAACGGAACGTGAAATTTTATGTCGTTATTTTTATATGGCTACTTTCTGTTTGATATTTTCTACATGGACTGTAAAACAAAAGTACTAACACCAATTTCTTAATGTCGCAGGTGTGTTTTAAACGTTAGTAACATAATAAAGAGTTAAGAAGGAATGTTCACATAAATTTCATAGTAGTACAACTATACTGTACTAAGTGGATGAAACACATCATTCATAGATAGAGTGGTATCCCAAAGAAAGAGATTGAGTATGACATAAGTTGGAATTGATATTGATGGTATCTTTAGCATTATAAAATTAATAAATGAACTATTCAAAACAATATTACAGTACAAAGCAAAGTTACCTAGGTACTGTATATGTTTAAGTGTAACCAATATTACATAACAAAATTCTTATCGCATTATGCTCTTAAGATGATATTGGTGAGCAACTTCCTATCATCAGAATATTAAATTATTTTCTCGAAACCTGCTGAAGCTATAGAGCTAACATTTTTACAACACATGGGCATGTATCTTTTCCTTATGATGTAACAGTAGTTGCTTTGTTAATTGATTTCGTTACAAACAATTTCCATGCGAATATTTTCAAAAATTTCAATACACTATCTTCAGTAATAGCTACGTATTTACGGTATATATATTTACAAAAACATTCAGTATTTGTAAGGCCATTAAATAAATAGGCCTATATCTGAAAATTTCACTTTTCTATAAACAATTTGAGAAAATATTCCTTTTGAATTAAAAAAAAACTTGTGAAAAATAAGCATTAAAATTAAAACTTACACCTACATTCTTATAATACACTTATACTTCTCAGACAAATCTAAAAATTAACAAGAATACAATTTTAATAAGTTCTCTTCCCTTTATCTATTGAATCAGTGCTGGCCGTCCCTGTATATAGCTCGACGAAGCGGCATATACTACCTCTTTCCTTTCCGCAATAAAGCGCTCAGGCTCTCCTGAGCTCTAAAGCGCGCGCTTGTGCCTATGGATATCAATTGACGTGACTGACGTAAGTAAATGTAGGTCTATAAATTTATGTAGACCTATTTATGTATTGTAAATTATTGTTAAGCAAACTGCTAAATTATTAATTGCTACACAAGATACACCTTTTCTTTGGGATTATAATTCAGGATCCTTGTGCTCATTCATGTATTATGAACTGATACACAGGGTGTTTATGAACTATCTGCTCAAACTTTGTAGATTTGTAGAGGACTTCAAACTAAAGAAGTTTTGCAAATACTGTACAAATCGGAAGTTACAGAATTAACTTCAAAGTCCATCGCTCTGGAGTAATGATTAGCATATCTGACCGTTAAACGAGTGGATCCGGGTTCAAATACTGGTTGGGACAAGTTACCTGGTTGAGATTTTTCCTGAGTTTTCCCTCAACCCATTAAGTTCAAATGCCGGGTAACTTTCGGCGCTGGACACTGGACCCATTTCGCCGGCATTGTCAGCTTAATATCATTCAGACGCTAGATAATCGCAGCAATTGATAAAGTCGTAAAATAACCCACTAAAAATAAGTTCAAAATGAATTAAGCACCGCACTCAACTGCTATGTGGTTCCTTGTACTGTATTAGGAAACCAGTTACAATCATTGCTGATTCCTACGTCATAGTATTTAGCGTAGCATAGTAAGATTTGCATGTTTTGAAAGTACTGTCTATTTCTAATGGACTTATGTCGAAATTGCTGGAGATATATCCTTTGCTGTCAGAAACGATATGTGGTTTCTTCACGATGAAACTCCTTATTTTGCTCGCAGTTAAGATATCATGTAGACATTATCTGCGATTATCGTGCGATTGGACGAGGTGGACCTGTACCGTGGCTTCCTAGGTCTCCGGATCTCGTCACCGACGATAGACTTATTCTTATGGGCTACATGAACAGCCTCGTTCATGGAACATCTATTGAGACTGAAAGGATTCTCATCGACAGAAATAGTGCAGCAGCCACGGATATTAGACGCAATGTTGGTGACTTCGATCACACAAGATTAAGTCTCTTGCGACTCCTTTGTCTTTGCGTTCAAATTGGTAATCGTAATTTCGAACATTTAATGTAATTGTGTAAATTGAAATCCAAGCAGTAAATGTTCTTCCTCACGCGTGTTGTCTTTTTTATTCTGTAATTTCATAAGAGCGCGCTTCCGATTTGCACAGTATATGCAAAACTTGTTTCATTTCAAGTTCTTTACACCTCTACAATGTTTGCGGAGGTAGTTCATAGATATCCTGTATATACAGAGTGAACCGAAAATGTCATTAATTCCAGGGGTTTATTTCTGGAGATATTTCAAACAAAAGAGTTTAATATACTGTCATTGCAAGTTATCTTGAACTTCCTGAGCGGGGACAGAAGGGCAGAGGAAAGGAAGCGCGTAACGTGGGTGGAGCCAACTGAGTTGTTTGCGCATGCTCCGCATCATAATCTCTTGTCAAAAAACATAGAACTATTTCCTTCAGTGCCTACCAGTAGTGTTAACATGGAGCAGCAACCACAGGGTAGCAATTATGGTGAAATCACACCACTGCGGAAAAAAAGTAGCGCTGTTATCCACAGCGGAGAAAGAGAAATTATCGCAAATATAATTAAGTGTTGCGAGGAGGAAAAATTTAAAAAATGTTTGCTGGAACCTCTTGATAAGGAATATGAGAGAGCGGCTAAATACTCTGGCAAAAGTATTAGTTCCGTGAAGAGAATTAATAATAATACTGAATTACAACCGAATGAACCTCACACTACTCCGGGAAAGAATAGGTATGTAATGTTTAGAAATTATTGCTATGAAAGTTATATATAATATTGTGTGTACTGTGAGCGACATAATGAATTATTGTTGTAAGTTATTATTTTGTTATAGTCTGCAAAACATATTATTTCATTTCAGAATTAGGACTTGTGTAAAGTTGAAGTGGACGACTTGATCAACATGTCATTCGGGATATAATCGAAGAATTCTATCTTGTTCAGAAAGTAGTACCTGCGACTAAGAAGATAATTCCGAATGGATGATGCCATTGACGAAATAATAATTAATTTTGGACCAAGAAATGATGGCAGTAATGATAGGAATATGAATTGTGTATAATTGTAAATTAATGTATATTCAAATAATAAGCCTGTAAAATATTGTTATAAGAATACGTACATATCAGCTGTAGGTGAAGTCATGTAGGCCTATATAATGTATAAAAATAGCTGTAGTAACTCTGCCATTGCCGCTCCCCAGCCCGGATGATAGAGGAGGAGTGTACAAACGATTATATTTAAATACTTACTCATTACAGCTTAATTAAAACCTGCTACGAAACCATGTTCTCCTCTCAAAACCGGAGTGTCGTGAGATAATGTCTGTATTGAACCAAGTTCTTTTACAGTAGAGAGCCGTGAAGTGAAAGAACCAACGTTTTCTGAAAACAGTCAAGTTACCCGAGGGAGGGGCATCCTTGCCGTGTCGTTACGTTTATGAGTACATGCCGTACCGAGCAGTACGAAAGACAGACTTAGGGGATGTAAGGTTCAAGATAACTTGCAATAATAGTACTTTTGCTCGTTTATGCTTCCTTTCCGAGATAAAAAAAATGTTTTATATGAAATATTTCATAGCGCGTTTCCCAATATGATCTGTGAATTTAAGAGGGCTCTGTATTATAAAAAATTATTGAAATAATTTTAGAATTGTCTGTGAAATTTATTTCGCTATATCAAAACAATCAGAGTTCGTATAGGCCAGATTCTCTCTGATGCTTTTCCAATTCGCTGCGGGCTAAAGCAAGGAGATGCACTATCACCTTTACTTTTTAACTTCGCTCTAGAATATGCTTTTAGAGCGAAGTTCAGGATAACAGATAGGATATGGAATTGAACGGATTACATCAGCTTCTTGTCTATGCGAATGACGTGAATATGTGAGGAGAAAATCCACAAACGATTAGAGAATACATGGAAATTTTATTTGAAGCAAGTAAAGCGATATGTTTGAAATTAAATCCCGAAAATACAAATTATATGATTATGTCTCGTGACCAGAATATTGTACGAAATGTAAATATAAAAATTGAAGATTTATCCTTCGAAGAGGTGGAAAAATTCATATAACTTGGAGCAACAGTAACAAATATAAATGACATTTGCGAGGAAATTAAACCCAGAATATATATGGGTAACGCGTGTTATTATTCGGTTGAGAAGCTTTGGTCATCTAGTCCTCTGTCAAAAAAAATCTGAAAGTTAGAATTTATATTACAATTATATTACCGGTTGTTCTGTATGGTTGTGAAACTTGGACTCTCACTTTGAGAGAGGATGAGAGATTAAGGGTGTCTGAGAAGAAGGTTGTTAGGAATATATATGGGGCTAAGAGGCATGAAGTTACAGGAGAATGGAGAAAGTTACACAACGTAGAACTGCACGTATTGTATTCTTCACTGACATAATTAGGAACATTAAATCAAGACGTTTGAGATGGGCAGGGCATGTAGTACGTATGGGCGAATCCAGAAATGCATATAGAGTGTTAGTTGGGAGGCCGGAGGGGAAAATGACCTTTGGGAAGGCCGAAACGTAGATGGGAGGTTAATAATAAAATGGATTTGAGGGAAGTGTGATTTGATGAAAGAAACTGGATTAATCTTGCACGGGATAGGATCCAATGGCGGGCTTATGTGAGGGCGGCAATAAACCTGCGGGTTCCTTAAAAGCTATTTGTAAGTAAGTAAGTAAGTAATTTTGCCACACTGCAATGACAATGCAAAATTTTGCAGATATTATTAAAATTGTATTTATACCCGAACAAAGTTATAGTTTATTTGTAAGTAGTAAATATTTAGGTTCAGAGATAAAAAAGAGACATTGTAACTAAACCCCTCACATGAATTACGTTTCCATATTTACACTTAGTTCCCATTAAGCGCCAAATCGAAATAACGTGTCCAATGTCCACCAACAAAATTGGTAGTGTTGAGTTTATACGTCGAATGTTTAAGCCTCCAGGAATCAAAATATTGTCGATCACCTAATGCAGTATAATCTACCTGAATCCGTTGTAGTACATCGTTCCACTTATTATGATGTAGGTGGCAAATAAAATGTCAGTTTATTTGAAAGGGATCCAGTAACCCACTCCCCTCGTTTCGGGTATGGTCTATCGATTCTTCTGGAACACTCCCAACTCCTCACGCACTCGCTTGGAATTACTTTTCCTTCCGTCTTTGCAAATTGATTACTTTTCCCACACATCTCATCGTGGCAATTAAGCTCTCTTGATCTTTACGGTCATGATTTTGGCACGCCTGGATGTAGAGCACCTGGGGGGGGGGGGCGCGTCCCAGCTCCATGTTCGGAATAATGCGCACACAATCTCCATCTTAAGTTATTCACAAAGAGTTCCATTACATCTCCACAACGACGCAACCTCACTCAGCATTTCTTTCCTTAACGCTGTGAGGAATTCCACCAATATCATCATTATCATCACATTATCACCCTCAGCAGCAGCAGTACCAGCAACAACAACAACAATTACAATTAGGCCTCAAGGCCCATTCCGATCTCATGAAGGATTCTGTTAGTTTTTAGAACTGGTTTAGCCGTATTTTATGTACTATGTCTTCCCACTTTTCTTCATTCTAATGGTTTGCAGTTAATCCTTAAATTGGCAATATATCCTATAAGATACAACAGGCTAATAGGCTATATGCTATAATTTTAATAGAACAAGAGAAAAAAAGGACTACCTCTGTGGTGTAGGGGTCCGCATGCTGGTCTCTTACGCAGAGGGCCCGGGTTCGATTCCCAGTCGGTTTGAATTTCCTGGTTGAGGTTGCCAGGAAATTCGAGCCACAAAGTGCCTTAAAATCACAGGCCTCATTCATCACTGAAATCATATTCATAACAAAATTAGTAATATATGAGACTGGATATAGATTAGTCGCCATCTAGTTCACAATAGAACCAGTCTCAACAATAGTACACAGGCCTTCGGATTTCAACCAATGATTAACTCGCGATATGATCAAAGATGTTAAAGCGAGTATAAATAACAGCGAGGGGAAAAAAATGGTAGCAAAATTAAAATTTCACAATACTCTAATATTGCACAACATATAAAATATGGATATTGCGATAGTTGTTTTCCTTACAGTCCGACACGGTTTAATAAACTAGTGTGAGAAATGAAGTTTTGCCAATTTGAGGTTAAGTAAATATTTTGTGATTTGTCTCTAATACATTCTATAAATGTGTTCCATCCAGTCTTCTATATATATATATATATATATATATATATATATATATATATATATTATGAGACAATTTTGAAAATACAGCACTATCAGGATGATGTCTAAAGAATGAAGTAACAATGTAGTCAGTGATAGTTTAAATCAGTAAGATTGGAGTGAAATGCTAATAAGGTTATCTTTTAAGCTATGAATGTTTTTATTTTTCTGTTTCTTCATATATTAGCTCATGCGATAAGTATAACATTGTAAACTAATTTCATAATAATGGTCCATGGGCGTGAATTTGAACTGCCACTGGGGGAGACCCTGGTATACCAGCATCATGCGGAAGTACTGCGTGAAGTCTGCAGCCAGGTAGTGCCACTCGAAACTTCTGTCCAGCAGCCAGATCTTGGGGTCCTCTCGTTTTAGATCGGATTCGCACTCGCTCTTGTGAAGGTACACCAGACACACCTTTCCGATGCCTTGGCAAGCGTCCAGTTCGAAGATCTTGCACTTGACGCCGAAGTTGGGGCGCTGCCTGGGGTCGTCCTGCTCGCTGCAGATCTCGATGTCCAGCAGCGTGGGGCATTCCGCATCGCCCATGCTCTTGACGCCGGCCAGCCGTCGTAACTCAGACATAGAGTTGATCTTCATATTGCCGATGGGGAGCACCTCGCCTTGTGGATATTCTCGACCATGGCTTCATTAAAGATCGGACATCCTCTCTCCTTTCTTCGTGGAAGTTTTGTTCTTGTGAACTTTCTACCCGTGCTCAAGCAGGTACGCTACACATTAAATGAGAAAGATCTCTTCTAACGAAATAGAGTTAGGAAATGATCCCAGGATGGAGGCAGCATTCCCTCGCTGAACCGCTATTCCAATGCGTTGACGAAGGAAATTGATACATCTAGGATCGCCGGTACGGGACAGTAGGCGTGTACCAATTTGGGTGAGTAGATCTTTAGCGTCTCTACACCACGGACCAAAGGTCTCAACTGCAAAAGCGACGAAGATGTAATTTGATGTTAAATGTTCATATTTGCGTCGTTTAGCATGATAAGCGGATTCAGCAGCAGATCCGGCACAATTGACAGAAGATTTTAAATGGGAAAGGGCTAATGTATCTACACATGTAAAATCCCAGATGAGTGATTTACCTTTGGACCAAGGAATTAATGTCAAGCCGTCAGGTCGTTTACCATCCGACCGGCTAATACCAGATGGTTCAAGAAGAGTTGGAATGTCACAGGAGGTTAAAGATCTACTAATGATGTTATTAATAGCAGAATGCCTAGGAAGGCGGCCTTTACTTCTGGCACAGCGTAAGGCATGATGTCCAGAGGAATCCACAGTCTCTCCGCATATACATTGGTGTACATGGCAAATTTTGCAGCCCAGACGCAATGCAGTAGCGATTTGGAAAGATTTACCGTCCATCAAGGTACCAACATAGGAGGAAGGCAGAGCATGGAGCCAAGATCCAGATTCCTTCTCTTGAAGAGCTTTAATACGAGCGATGTCCTTGTCAGATGTGAAAGAGGATATAAGAGAATCAAGTATTTGACCTGCAATAATCTCATCCCAGGCTTTTTGAATGGCTGGATTCTGGGGAGGAGCAAAGTTATTCGTTTTTTCGTACCACTTATTTAAGGCTTCAGGAACATAGCAAATGTCGACAGCATCACTGTAAATAGGGAAAATAAATTTGATGAAGTCAATAACGCCAAAGACTGAAGATAAAAAAGCTGGTATACAAATATCAGTAAGTGTACGAATACCGAGGCCTCCTAATTTAATTGGGAGAGAAGCCTGTACCCAACTGTTGTTGTCAAAAGAAGTATTTAAAATAGATTGTAAAGACTGCTTTAATAAATCATCTGCCTGCTGGACAAAAGTAGGAAAAAGAAATAAGGGTGTAGTTCTTAAAAAATAAGTGAATTTAGGGATTAATAGGCAATTTTTGACAATGAAATAAGAGACTTGGGGGTGAAAATGTTCAAGAATGATTTTATCTGTAAGCTTGAAAATATTCCACAAACTCTTAGGGAAAACATGGGAATTTTACTTGAAGCAAGTAATGAGACAGCTTCTGGAGCAAATCCCGAAAAACAAAGTATACGATTATGTTTCCGTAACTAGAACATGGTACAAAATGGATATAAAAATTGAAATTTTATCCTTTGAAAAAGTGTAAAAATTCAGGTTCCTTGGAGCAACAGTAACAAAAATGTAAATGACACTGGAAAGGAAATTTAAACGCAGAATAAATATGGGAAGTGACTACTTTTATTCAGTTGAGCAGTTTGTGTCATCCAGTCTGTTTTATAAAAAACTGAAAGTTAGAATTTATAAAACACTTAGGCCTATATATAAAACAGTTATATTACCGGTTGTTCTGTATGGCTGTGAAACGAGGACTTTTACTTTGAAGCGCTTTGTGTAGAGAATCGTATTGTATGGAGCAGAATCACGGACATTACGACGAAGAGAAGAGAAGCAAATGGAAAGAATGGGTGAGAAAGAATGATGCTGAAGGAAGAGAAAAAGGAATTGGTTGGGTCACTGACTGAGAAGAAACTGTCTATTGAAGGATGTACTGGAATGGATGGTGAACGGGAGAAGATTTCGGAGCAGAAGAAGATATCAAATAATAGAACACGTTAAGATATATGGATTATATGCGGAGACAAAGAGGAAGTCTGGAAATAGGAAAGGTTGGAGAATTCTGGATTTGCAGTTGAAGATTTGCCCTTTTTCAGAACACTTTTAATGAATGAATATATACACTCTCTCACACACACACATACACACACAGATATACAGACATGGACAAATTATTAGACTAAATTAATAATATGTGCAACAAAGCTGTATTTATCGGCAGAAATAATGAACAAAAATGTATTTTGCACAGAAATAATGAACAGAAAATTGAGTCTTGAGGTTACAAATATTTTGTGAACATTCCCTTATTCTTTATTAACACGTTGATTTTGTCAGGGATGCTGGAAACCAAAGTTTGACACTTTCCGTGAATATCAGCATCATTTAGCCACATATCAGATAATGCTTAAATGAGTCCATGTTTTGTTGTAAGCCTCTTTTTGTTCACTTTCTTCTTCAGTATAGATCACAGATTTTCAATTTCGTTCATGTCCGATCTTCTTGCAGGCCATGGGAGAACCGACTGTTGAATATCTTCTGCAGTATATGATTAAAACACTAGTAGTACCAACACAGCCAGACAAAATATACTTAATCATTGGAACCATATACCAGAAGATGTAAACAATCATATTTACAACAATAAAGACTTTGTGAATTACTGTATAATGATAGTTGATATGACGAATTATATTATGTTTCCAAGAAAAACGTTTTAGTCTAATAATTTGTCCACGTCTCTAGTATGAGTCAATATGGCATTTGACATCATTATTAAAGAGGCTCCACTTCACCCAAAGATAATAATAAAATAAAAAATACTCTTTTAGCAGCGGCATTTAGAATTACTCTGACTAGCTAAATTTGAAGAAAGACACGCCATTTTAACAGAGTGATTAGTTTCAGCGTAATTTTCCAACCCGGTTGTTAGTCACAATGGGCGGTTACGTGCTGCAGATTGCAGACTGCGGGGTCGCCCCATTAACCTCGCTGTATACCCTGGGATTAGAGCATTTGTAGCGAATACACCACAGGGATAGCTGGAACATGGTGCATATAGCCAGGCGTATCTCGGCCTGCTGCTGAATACGCGGGAAAAGAGATTAAGTCTTTGTTTCTTGTAACGGATTATTGATGTTCTCAAGCAACCCCCCAGGTTCATGTTACGTATCATATTGCATGTACTGCAAAGTGTCAGTATTCGTTTAACTTTCCCTTCACAATCTTAAAAAAAATAAAAAAGAACAAGATGTAATAATAAGCGAAAACTTATTGCAAATAAATATAATTATCATTAGTCGTATTTAATTCAGTTATTCTTCCGCCGTGTTCTTCTTTTAAACAAATGTTTGTTTTAATATGTTTTAACGTTGAATAAAGTTCATCTACGAGGATATTTTGGAATAAAAGCGCACGACACATTTAGGTTAGTAATTTTGAACTGTTATTACTCAGTTCGTATAACAGGCAGAGTGCGAATTAAGATTCCTGATGAGGGGTGGATAGAAAACTAGATAGAGAATATCATACATAAATTTATATATTATTATCCTTATTCGATACGGCTCAACGCTTGCTCGCACTGAGTTGCTTGTCTTGCATCTTGATCATAATAATAATTATTATATCCATGAGCAGGTTTAAGCTAAGATGTGTAATTCTGAAGTTATTGATTATTGTCAGTTTGCCGTTGTAATAATACGTCAATATTATTTGTGCGAGATCGTGCGTATTTGCTTGGTTTCCGTACAAAACCAACCCGCGGTAAGTCTAAAATTCCACATTCAGTATTCCCAACCGAACACACATAACAATTTCCCTCTTCTTACCGCTTAAATGACATATTGATTTTACTGCTTTAGGCTTTTAACATATTATTTTTAGAGACGTTCAATATAGTAATAATTATAAACTGGAAACTTACCACTGCAATTTCACCTAAATTGCACTGTTAATTATTGTTTTTAAATATTTGCAAAAATTAAGTAAACTCTACAACTCCACTAAAGTTACTGCATTCGTGATGCAAGTAAGGAAGCCGTGAAAAAATCAACAAGATTCCAGAATCATCATAGACTGGGGGAAAAAAAAGACAGACGTATATCATGGCCTGCTGGAGTATAGTAAACACAGAAAACATTTTAAAGCAACGATGTTGAAGATAGATATTTTTGTTTTGCAAATTTGCCGTCATTGAACAGAAACCAAGGTGGAGATTTCATTGCAACTAATTAGAAATTCCTCTTTCAGGTATGTAATAAACGATCTTCGCACAAAATAATGTACGATACACGAGCGGTTTGTTTTCTTTCAATTCTCGGAAATTAAAAAAGCTCAACTACGTTTCGCTTTTTCAAACTTTTCCTCGAACATGAAAACTTCAACATACCGCTCTTGTAACGCATATTACTATTTAACGTGATCTTATGTTTTCAGGCTTTGAGTAACTTGCAAAAATTTATTCTGTCATCCTTCACATGGATTATCTTTCTTGTCTCTCTTTGACTGTGATTTTGTAATTCTTTTTCTTAACTCCTTCGTGCTGTCTTCACTGCTGCTCCTTCTCTGTCTTCTAAGTTCCTTTTCTTCTTCTCAGAAGTTTCTCTTTCGCTCTCAGTACGTATGGAAAGACCGAGTTTGTGGTTCAGCACTAACATGCTGGTCTTTAATCCAGACGACTCGGGTTTGATCTCCTTCCTGGTCGTTATGGAATTTGTGGTGAATAAAGCAGATGTTGTAGCAAGTTTTTCCGGGGCACTACCGTTTCTTTAGTTCATTCCTTTAACAGTCTTCATGTCCCTCTCAGTTCATGTATTATCTACAATAGTTGAAAGTATGCTGATGTGAAGTGTTGGTGGTGCTGTGGCTTTCCAGTGCTAAACTAGATTCTAAAACAGTGATGTTCAGCTTGAATCGCGTCCTTGAGTTTATGATGTGAACCTATCTTTACTTAGCGCGCGGAGTATCTGCTGGTATTTGGTTGTGTGTTCGAATGTTAACAAGCCTCAGTGTCGTAACACGCCACATCTAGTATAATGAGTGCTGCTCTGTCCAAATTTCAAGATCTTAACATTTACGCAGTTTTAAAAAGGAATGCGAAAGTGATTTTTTGTTATAGAATGAAGGGAAAATATGTGATGCTTTTATATAGTAAAATATACCTTACTAGGTCAATAATTAATTACCATATTTACGCGAATCTAATGCGCCATCGAATCTAATGCGCACCCTAAATTTGAAACTTAAAATCATAAAAAAAAGAGTTTGTTTTGAATTTAATGCGCATCAATGGCAGGATATACGGTATTTATTTAAATATATATTTAATATAACAATGGATCTGTACGTAAACTATCAAAACAAAGAATGTATACAATTGTACTATTGTTACATGAAATACGGTAAGTAGACTTTTGATTTACCACTATTCACTAATACTTTCATCATTGGAATCCTCGGAGTTGTCTACGTCAGTAGAGTCATTTCCTCTTTCCCCGCCATCCTCGTTGTTCCAGAACACGTCATCTTCGCTGCCATCCAAAGCATTTGAAATGCAGCATTTCTTAAATGCTTTTTCAATCATTCAAACAAACGCTTTATGCAATAATAGGCCAAGGAATAAATATCGGTAAATGAATAACTGTAACGAAGTCGAGAATCGCAGCAATGCATTATGACGTAACAAACGACAAAATATTTGAATGAAGTTACCGGCGAACTACGTACGGAACGGATTTGCACTCGAATATAATGCGCATCCCAATTTTGAATACTACATTTGAACAAAAAAGGTGCGCGTTAAATTCGCGTAAATACGGTAATAATTATATAATAATTAATATTCATTTTTCATTTCTTATTTTTCGTCTGCCCATCTATTTATTTATTTCAAAGCGTATTCCGAATCTCAGCGCCGAGCAATCTATTGGCATCACGGTGTTCCGAATTTCAACGATGACGTCACTGATGCTCCACCTGTCTCGCACCGATTCCATCAGCTTGCAGAGGTGGTGGCAGTCTCCATCAGTTGCCATCAGTGAATCTGATTGGTTCTTGTATAGGGCGGGAATTAGCAGACGAATGACATCGTGCACTGTTGTGTCATGGCGGTGTGTTCTGTTGTATTGTTTGTAATGAGCTCAACGTAAAAACAATATGTTAATGGCTTATGAGCGAACATGGCAACGAACGAGTTATTACTACCAGTTCAAGAAATTAATTTTTATGCTCTCTTTTCTTTGAACAAGATGACAATATGGAAATTTCGCACAGACAACAACTTGTACAGCCGCCACGACAGCCATCGAACCTTCCAGCGGTTTTGTTCCTATTTCGCTCCATCGTGACGTCATTGTTGTCCACCGGTCCGGTGAGATTCGGAATACGATGTTAGAAAATCTCTCTTCTGTAACTATAAAATGAGGATTCAATAAGCGACGTCAGATTTCTTACTGAAATATGTGAGCATTTTAATCATCTCAGTTGCATACTTCAATGGAACTATAAAAATATAACTGATGTTTCTTTAGCTGTAAAGGCATTCCATATTGTTCACTCGTGTGATAAGATAATATATAATTATTTAACGATTTTAACATTGAAAATAATGGAGCTCTTTTAATAGAGGCTGAGATTTCCATAAATCTAAAAAGTATATTATGTAACTCTCCCGGTTCCGTTCCTCAAAGGCCGAGCCACGTATGCAATGTAAAATTGCCTTAGAGCGTATTCCGAATCTCACCGGTGAGCAATTCGATGGGATCACGGTGTTCCGAATTCCACCGATGACGTCATTGATGCTCCACCGGTGTCGCACCGGTGCCATCAACTTGCAGAGGTGGTGGCAGTCTCCATCAGTCGCCATCAGTGAATCTGATTGGTTGTTGTATAGGGCGGGAATTAGCAGACGAATGACATCGTGCAGTGTTGTGTCATGGCGGTGTGTTCTGCTTTAGTTCTGCTGTATTGTTTGTAATGAGTACAACGTAAAAACAATATGTTAATGGCTTTTGAGCGAACATGTCAACGGACCAGTTATTACTACCGGTTCAAGAAATAAGTTGTTTATGATCTCTTTTATTTGAACGAGATGGCAGTACGGAAATTTCGCAAAATTTTGCTAGCGTATCACAGATAACCACTTACACAGTCGCCATGACAGCATCGATTCTTCTAGCAGTTTTGTTCCTTATTTTCGTTGCAACGTGACGTCATTGATGCCACCGGACCGGTGAGATTCGGAATACGCTGAGTGAATCTGATTGGTTCTTGTATAGGGCAGGAATTAGCAGACGAATTACATTGTGCACTGTTGTGTCATGGCGGTGTGTCCTGCTTTAGTTCTGCTGTATTGTTTGTAATGAGCACAACGTAAAAACAATATGTTAATGGCTTATGAGCGAACATGTCAACGGACCAGTTATTACTACCGGTTCATGAAATAAATTGTTTATGATCTCTTTTATTTGAACGAGAAGGCAGTACGGAAATTTCGCAAAATTTTGCTAGCGTAGCACAGATAAACACTTACACAGTCGCCATGACAGCATCGATTCTTCCAACAGTTTTGTTCCTTATTTTCGTTGCAACGTGACGTCATTGATGCCACAAGACCGGTGAGATTCGGTATACGCTGTTACTCAGTATCCCCAGTGTCTTATATGTGTATGCAAAGAGTAATTTCGTGCTCAGTTCAGCAGGGGTCTTACTCACAGCCTTCAAACGTTAGATACTCATCTTTGACGACTCATTCAGTCTACTACTGACTAAGGTCCTTGCTTCTGACACAATTCCACCGCGCAATATTATATTTAAACATCTCTCACTATTCGCTCTTTGTCTGCATTGACATGCAATTTACATTTTCGATAACAGGATCAAAATTATATTCTTGTGTATCTGAAGCTACTAAACTGTCAAAACTTTGCAACACATCTGACAGGTCTGTTACAACAGCCTTTGTGGAACGTCACGACCCGAAAGTTGGGATAACCGATTCAGCGACATAGAACGATGGTAGGAGTCTATGATCCTCCGCTAGCGTTCATCACAAACTTTCGGGAATAGTAAACAGTTTTTGCGCTTCCATTATCTATCAAATTGAATGAAAAATGAACAATATATTAAAGGATGATGTATGTTCAAATTTCTTACAGCTAATCTACAAACATACCATTAATTTTGTGTCACTTGGCTTTTTTTTTCAATTTTAATGATAATAATAATAATAATAATAATAATAATAATAATAATAATAATAATAATAATGGCTTTATTTAACCTGGCAGAGTTAAGGCCGTATGGCCTTCTCTTAAACTCAACCAGAATTAAAACTTGCTTACATACAACTGAATCGGATTTAAGAAATTACATGCAGATACGATTTACATGATGAGATCAAAAGAGATAGTTACATAAAAATTTACCTCATAATAGTATTATGCAACAAGCCTATAGGCTAATGGTAGTAATTAAGACGCGAGTATGTTTATGAAACGAGCGCAAGCGAGTTTCATAATTTTCATACGAGCGTCTTAATTACCATTATAGGCAAGTTTCATATGACTTTTTATGCTCGACCATATTTCTAACTTTAAATTATTTATAAGTATGCATGTTATTGTTATCTAAGTGAGGAGCGGAACTGACCTTGTGCAATAGCCTACCTCGTAAATT
Source organism: Periplaneta americana (assembly GCF_040183065.1). Taxonomy (NCBI): domain Eukaryota; kingdom Metazoa; phylum Arthropoda; class Insecta; order Blattodea; family Blattidae; genus Periplaneta; species Periplaneta americana. The sequence continues at coordinate 47,241,322 of NC_091130.1, forward strand.
GTGAGATGTGCGCAGATGCGAAAGTATTGATTTTTTCCGACAAACAGATGTCGACGACCTTGATATAATCTAGAGAGTAAAGGAAACATTAATCTTGATATAACCTTGAAATTGAATTATACATTGAAAAACGAGATGGTAAATTTAATTTATTTGAATATTATTTAAATTAACGCTAATTATTATAGTAACAGAACTGACTTTATTTCAAATGTAGGTTATTTATTGTGCAATTGGTGAAATCGATACTTGCGCTTTCATATGGTGCTTTCTGATTGGCGGAACACCTGAACTTTAATGAATAGGTGTAGTTTAATGAAGTCTATTAAAGGGCTGCTACCAGATGTATAATTACTACATTTCGGCATGGTCGAGCATAAAATAAAAATAAACACAGTGGAATACATATTAATGTTGTTAGAATCGAACAGGAATCACATAAAATCAGAAGTCGGTAATTCAATAAAAATAAAAATAAACACGTTGGAATACATATTAGTATTAAATAACATTCACATAATTAAACCAGAAACCGACAATTGAATAAAATGTATACAATAAAGATAATGATAATAAAAAACAACACAGTGGAGTACATATTGGTGTTAAGTGATAAATAAACACGATTTACGTGATTACACAATAAAAATAAGAAACAAAAAATAAAAATAAACACAATGGAATACATTGCATTAAATATTTGCAACGCGTTAGGTCTGGCAACTCATAAGATATTGTTGTAATTTGCATTTAAAAGAAATCAAAGTTTGGCAGCCCTTGACTTCTGGCTGCAGAGAATTCCAGTGACGAGAAGTAGCAACGGTGAAAGATGAAGAATACAGAGATGATGTGTGGAGCGGAATTTCTAGCGTGTTATCATATTGTGACCCAGTATTTAGTTATGATAGCGAGAAAGATTGTGGAATCCAACAAATAAGTAAGAGGGAGGAGAGGTGTGCAAAATTCGGTGTAAGAGAGAAAGGGAATGTAGCTTTCTCCTCTCGTTTAACCTGAGCTACAATAATTTATCGAAAGAAAGCGAAATGTGATCGTAGTAGCGGATATTACAAATGAAACGAACACACGCATAGTGAACACGTTTTATCTATCGCTTTCAATTTCATGACCAAACAAAAAGATTTTTCTTTCAAATAATATACTGAGTGACAATAAAATAATGTTACAAAATTAAATTTAAATAACTTTACAACTAATAAATATTTTGAAGAAGAAATATGTCTTTCTCCTCACTAGATGACTTGGGAATTTATGGTCACATCAAAATGCAACACCTCTCCTTATATTCCCTTGTTACACTTGTATTTCACTTATTCCCTTTGTATTCTTGTTGTTCCCCTCGTCTTCCCCTTCTTTTCATTTATATTTCTTTTTCTCCTTATATTCCTCTTTTCTCTTTTATCCCCCTTGTTCTCCTCTATTCTCATTTTTCTCCTTGCATTCTCCTTTTCCTCCTCCTATTTACCTTTTATTCCTTGGTTAGATGAATATAGGTTAAATAGGGTCCGTCTTCTTGCTTATCAAGTAATGTGTAGTCTAAATTATTAACTATGTCACATTTATTGATTGGATTAACGTTTTCGGCAATTATTTGCCATCATCAGATCAACATAAGTTTCTTATTATACATACTGAATACTGGTTACGAAAATTAAGTAGAATAAAGTAGTGTTCGGACAAGCAAACATGGTTCCTACTAGACAAAATAGATGTTACATTGTAATTAGTCGTGCACTGACTCAACTGTTTACATAATGTTCATATTAGACACAGATAAAATTATAACTTGCACTAATTATATTATTAAATTTTCACGTAGAAGTATTGAGTGTAGTACGTAAATTAAACTAGCAGGTTATGAATATGCTTAATGTTATATAATTACTATGTTTGAAGATTCAGTATGTATAATAAGACATTTATGTTGATCTGATGATGGCAAATAATTGCCGAAAACGTTAATCCAATCAAAAAATTTGACATAGTTAATAATTTATACTACACATTACTTGATAAGCAAGAAGACGAACCCTATTTAATCTATATTCATCTCATTTAATTGCTTATCGGTCTATACCTTTTCAAAATGAAAAAATATTTTATTCCTTGTCTTCCCCTCGTTCTCCCTGTAGTCCTCGTGTTCTCCTTGTATTTCCGTTTTTCTCTTTATATTCCCCTATTTACAATGTCTTGCCTTTGTTCTCTTTATTTTCTCCTTGTTCTACATGTTTTCTTCTTGTTTTCGTTCGCTACGCCTCGTTTTCCTTTTATTACCCCTGTTCTTCCTGTCTTGCCCTTGTTCTCTTTGTATTACTCTTATTTTTCTTGACTTTGCCTAGTTCTTCTTTCTTTCCACTTGTTCTCCTTGTTGTTCTCTTAATCTCCTTGTCTTCCCTTTGTTCATATTGTCTTCACTTTGTTTTCATTATCTTCCTCTTTATCTTTGTTTCTTTGCTTTGTTCTACAATATTTTCTTGTTCTCATATTTATTATGTTCATCTTGTATTTCCCTTCTTCTCTTTGTATTCCTTACCATCTCCTTTTCTTCGCTTTGTTCATATTGTCTTCACTTTGTTTTCATTATCTTCCTCTTTATCTTTGTTTCTTTGCTTTGTTCTACAATATTTTCTTGTTCTCATATTTATTATGTTCATCTTGTATTTCCCTTCTTCTCTTTGTATTCCTTACCATCTCCTTACATTCCCCTTGTTCTTCTTGCTTTATATTTCGCACCACCCATACGTATTTCTGCGTGAAGTTAAGCAGCATAGTAAAGATATACATCTGTCGATAAGTGATCGCCAGGCAGCGCATTTTCGTTCCCAAACAAGTTAGGAAAGAAACAAATATCAAGAGTCCTTCAATAACTGTCTATTAAAAATTACAAAATATTACATAGGTTGCAGGAACATATTCTGACTAGCGCTTTCGCTATAATAATAGCATCCTCAGGTCAGACTTTTGCGATGTTATGCTTTTCATATAAAGACATGGATAGACTAGTAACGTCGAAAAATGTTAAAGTACATGACGTAAAAATATAAAAATATGAAAAATACAATGATAAGAGAAATAAAAAGACTTATGAACAGTCTGAAATATATATATATATATATGGTAGAAAAACCTTCATGAGGTCTCAAAAAATACATAAAAATATTTGACATGTGTGCAGGTGATAGATCACAATTTGGTAAAAAATATGCAGCTTAAAATAGCGACACAGACAATAAAAAGAATAAATTAAAATATTGCTTTGGATCAGTCACCACGACGTAGCAGCACATTGTAAAATCTGCAAAAATCAATAATAAGTATTTAGTAAGGGATCAGTGTAGGACCAGAAAAAGAAGTGAATTGACGATAAAATACTTACAAGGTCTTTGGTCTTGGCGTAATAAAAGAAAGTGATGTTGTCTGTTCTGTGGCGTGGTGGTGACTGGTGCAATGACACAGTATGAGAGACACGTCATGACGTAAGTGGAGGGGGGTACGTGCCGCAGTGAGAAGAGTTTCTATTGGCTAATTTAAATAAAGGATTACCGGAACTAGGTAATTGTTCATTAATTAGTGGAACTGTATTATTAAGCGATTTAGCTATGTAAAATTCTTCAGCAACTAAATTAAAAGCTCCATTACTGATGGGTTTTAAAATCTGTAAAGCGTCGGACATATTTTGAAGCTCGTGGCCGTTCTCAATCAAATGGGTTGCGAATTTAGATTTATTACGATTGTGACGAAAATCTGCTTTATGTTCAGAATATCTAGTCCTAAAATTCCTTTTGGTTTGGCCAATATACTTTTTTGGGCAATTCTTACAATGCAGCATGTACACTCCACCACTGGCATATTTATCAAAGTTACAAATATTGTTTGAAATAACATTATTAAGTTTATTACCTGTTCTGAAAGAGACCTTTACATTTTCTTTTTTGAAAAAATTATGCAACTTGTATGATACATTATTATAAAAAGACATTGTGTTCCAATATTTAGATTTTTTAGTATCAGTAAAGGGCGTGAGCGTAATATCTGAATTCTTGTGTAAATGAGACTTTCTTTTAGAAAGAAGTTTATCTATTCTAAAAGAAAGTCTCATTTACACAAGAATTCAGATATTACGCTCACGCCCTTTACTGATACTAAAAAATCTAAATATTGGAACACAATGTCTTTTTATAATAATGTATCATACAAGTTGCATAATTTTTTCAAAAAAGAAAATGTAAAGGTCTCTTTCAGAACAGGTAATAAACTTAATAATGTTATTTCAAACAATATTTGTAACTTTGATAAATATGCCAGTGGTGGAGTGTACATGCTGCATTGTAAGAATTGCCCAAAAAAGTATATTGGCCAAACCAAAAGGAATTTTAGGACTAGATATTCTGAACATAAAGCAGATTTTCGTCACAATCGTAATAAATCTAAATTCGCAACCCATTTGATTGAGAACGGCCACGAGCTTCAAAATATGTCCGACGCTTTACAGATTTTAAAACCCATCAGTAATGGAGCTTTTAATTTAGTTGCTGAAGAATTTTACATAGCTAAATCGCTTAATAATACAGTTCCACTAATTAATGAACAATTACCTAGTTCCGGTAATCCTTTATTTAAATTAGCCAATAGAAACTCTTCTCACTGCGGCACGTACCCCCCTCCACTTACGTCATGACGTGTCTCTCATACTGTGTCATTGCACCAGTCACCACCACGCCACAGAACAGACAACATCACTTTCTTTTATTACGCCAAGACCAAAGACCTTGTAAGTATTTTATCGTCAATTCACTTCTTTTTCTGGTCCTACACTGATCCCTTACTAAATACTTATTATTGATTTTTGCAGATTTTACAATGTGCTGCTACGTCGTGGTGACTGATCCAAAGCAATATTTTAATTTATTCTTTTTATTGTCTGTGTCGCTATTTTAAGCTGCATATTTTTTACCAAATTGTGATCTATCACCTGCACACATGTCAAATATTTTTATGTATTTTTTGAGACCTCATGAAGGTTTTTCTACCATATATATATATATATATTTCAGACTGTTCATAAGTCTTTTTATTTCTCTTATCATTGTATTTTTCATATTTTTATATTTTTACGTCATGTACTTTAACATTTTTCGACGTTACTAGTCTATCCATGTCTTTATATGAAAAGCATAACATCGCAAAAGTCTGACCTGAGGATGCTATTATTATAGCGAAAGCGCTAGTCAGAATATGTTCCTGCAACCTATGTAATATTTTGTAATTTTTAATAGACAGTTATTGAAGGACTCTTGATATTTGTTTCTTTAAATTTGTTAACTTGTCGGACCAACATGCCTTTCAAATCAAGTTAGGAAAGTTATCGGTTAGTATGTCCTGGAATTTCAGAGTCCAAACCCTAACTTTAAATGCTTATAAGAAAACGCTACGAAAGGTAAAACCTAGTTCGATAAATAATAATAATAATAATAATAATAATAATAATAATAATAATAATAACAATTGAGCATGACAACTGGTAGTGGGATTGCTACTAAATTGAAATGGTCTGTCGAACTATTTTTAGCCACATAGACGCACTAACATTGGGAAACTTGCGTAGTATTCTGTCTCTATAAATCACTCGACACACGGAATTTGTTCTTGAAAAATCCCTTTTCTACATATAAACATTACTTGAAATTGAATAATAATGGCTATGGCCAATATAAGCATTCCCACTTTGACTTGAATACGTCTGTATTCGAATTGCTATAAAATTGATGAAAAATCTCATCTTCAGCGTAACACAAAGTTCAAAAAGTCTCCGCTAGATGCTGCACATGTCATAGAGTACGTGTGCTGCCACCTGAAGAGCGTTATATAATCTATTTGCAGGTGAATACGCGTCGAGCGTCATGTACGAGTAACAACCCATCCTTAGTTACCAAAAATAAAATATAATGAAAATATTAAACAATAAAAAACACACTGCTAATAATAAAGATTAATAACAAAGTACAAAATACTTAAATGCTTTACTTATTCACGTAATCATCGAAGATCTGTGAATCCCCTCTATTTATCAAACAACAAAATATGTTCAATGCTTGTAAAGTCATTGCTGTTGATTTTGTAGTGGTATCTTATAAACATACTGTACAATATAATGTGAAAAATATTCGTTTACTTTATTTTCCATATGAGATTAATCATGATATCATTTATGCCCTTTTCCTTGTGAAAATGTTCATTGAAGCAGCCCTTCTGGGTTTTCTTCTGGACGATCAGCAATGTCATGTTATTTCGTTTAAGGCGGTTTTGGTCTCTCCTTTTAGGTCACAAATATTTTCGGCCATTACTACTCGTGCATTACTGTACAACGATACTCGGGTAATACGACGTTTCGATATCACGGACATAATGGTCATCCGATTGTGCTGGCTGTATCGTAGCAGTATCCATCATTCGATTTTATTGTCTGTATTAGTGTTCTGCAATGTTCGAACAAGAGAGAGGCAACCAAGACATTAAAAACGTGGTCTTATATCATATGAAGAGTTCACGGGAAAAACGTTGAATGTCACAGTTTTCTTAAGGTTGATGTCATTATCTAATTCAATGGATCACTGCGAAATTTAATGTTGTTCTTATGAAAAATGGTAAAAGGGAGAATTATCACACGAATACAGTAATCCTTTCCTTTATTTCCTATAGAAACAGCACTACATCTTGCAGTTATAGACTCAATTAGATCATTATCTACTCCTTAACAGAAATGTGACATTCATCGTTTTTCCCGCGAACTCTTCATATGAAAAACTAATAGCAAGATTTGTGCTAAAAGATTCAAGCGATTAAAATATGAATGGGACAGCGAATATTTTTATAGCAATTTGGAAAAAAGACGACGAGCCTCCTTCTGCAGAGCGAACATGGGCGAATATCGAACTTCACCATACTCGACAAACTTTAACCGAACGTAGCTCCTGTAATGCACGATGCTAGTCTGTATCCTAGAAATGTATAGTCTTAGAAAACGTTTTGTTGCATAGATACTTTAAAAGTCCCAGAAAGGAGGCAGTGCGCATGATCAGAAATACAACGAAACAACGATTACCTCAACTAGTCGTTCTCTTGTGAACCAGGTCGCTCGTCTTCTGATCATGCGCACTGCCTCCTTTCTGGGATTTTAGGGTACACTCCACTAAAAACGACAACTTTTTTCCTAATCATTTTTTTCAACCAAATATTGAGAGTATGTTTACTCTGTAAAGGACTAACAAAATCAAAATTTTCAACTCCCAAATGTTTTTGGCTTTTGATTTTTTATTTCTTTTTTTCTGTTTTTTTTTTATAAATATTTTTAAACACAAGTTTTTAGTAGACGATCTCAATTTTTAAGCTTCCTTTCTTTGGTTACATTCACAAAACATAGAGAAACATTTCTATGCATTTATTTTATGAAATGCCGATATCTCATTTATTCACTTTCAAAAATATTTTTGAAATTTTGAATAGGCCTACGTTATTTTCTTCCAAAATTCATGAGAAAAACATTAATAAAATAAAATAGCAGCATTTACAAAATACTTCATAAATACTTAGAAAAAATTTCATCCAGATTGATTAATATTTTGCACAAAATTGTTGGTGTTGAATCGAGAAAAATAAACTTATGGAAAAATGGATTTGAAAGTAAAATGAATATTTATGTAACATAATACCTATTAAAATTCTCTTCTGCTATTTTCGTCTAGTAACTTCAGAGAGCCAAATTTAGATAAAAAAAAAAGTTATTACATTTGTAAACAGAAATTTGTAAAAAAAAAATATTCCTTAAAAAAATAATTTTGACAGTTCTTTAAATGCCATGTCCCTTTATAGCCTTAATTTAAAAACATTTTTAAACATATTTGTAACCAAAATTGAACTAAATCCATTTGAGGTATGAAAGTATAATTCTAAATAAGTGAAATAGCCAATATATTTTTTTTTCATGATTTTCATTGGAGTTTCCCCTTCAAAAGTATTTGTGCGACAAAACTTTTTTCTAAGACTGTACATCATTCGTATTCGGTTTATAATCACTTTCATTCCCATTCCATCACTGCTTTTATAAAGTTCCAAGTTATAAAAGAAACACTACAGTGAAAATGGCACAAATAATTCAGTCCGCGAAGAAAAACCGATGCTTGTATTAAATAAAGGCTGTTACCAATTTCACACGTGCAAAAATAGAAAACCCATCGTTACTGGCATTTTGAGGACAGGAAAACATGTACAGAAAGATATTACTAGTATGAGTTTTCGCAGCATAGTCATATTTGTTGATGGAACAGGGAAATACAGTAATCCTTCGGGGGTAAGAGCAAAAGTTCGTCTAGTACGCAATGCTGTCAAACAACGTGCTGAGGAAGACATCAGTGAGTCTCAAAGTGAAATGGTATTTCGCACAGCATCGCAGGTCACCAGAGAGGAACTCATTATGATGTTGCCTGAGAAGAACATTCTAAAACGACAAATGAACAGACAAAATCAAGAGAGACCAGTAAGTCCTAGCAATTTATCAGAAATCTAGGTTGCAGGGCAATACACAATCACACGTAACGGTGATAGTTTCCTGGTGCACGATTCCGGGAGTGAAGATCCTGATATCATCATAATTGCCATATTACAACATTTAAATTACCCGCCTCAGACTTCCGTAATGCTTTGCGACGGAACATTAAAAGTTGCTCTCCGTCAATTTCTGCAGTTATTCACGCTTTATGGTCGTTTTCGAAAGCATATATCTCCATTTGTGTATGTTTTAATAGCAAGCAAGACGTCGGATACATAAAACCATATCTATCGGACAGTTTTGAAAAGTGCACGATAGCATCATAAAACCATTGCGCCGGAAATTCTATGTGTCCATACCGCAAAAATACAATTCAGTAAAAAAAATTGTCTTCTATCATTCTGACCGAAGAAATGAGTTAACCGATTTCAGTGACCCAAATAATTTACCGAAAAATTGTGACTCAAATGTACTGAGTGACCTAAAAATTTTGACTAGTATCGAGTGACCGAAGTACAACTTTGAGTGAAAAAACGTGATCCAAATGACCGACACCAATGTACCTCTGAACCATATACAGTCAACTCCGGATATAGTGAACCTCTGCGGACTTGTATATTTCGTTCACTATATCCGAGGTTCCGCCATGACGTGAACAAAGATTGATGAATTAAACGAATGAATAAATAAATAAATAAATAAATATCCGAGCTTCACTAAATCCGAAGTGTCTACTAATCAGGTAGAAATGACAAACGCTGTTGTAGTGTGACTGCGTACTCAGCCATGGAATTTTCCGGGTCACTTAATGGAAACTGAGGGGATTGATGGAGTTTGAAAGCCATCGGAATCTTACCTTCATTTATGCTCTGGACATAATGACCGTCCCCTTTTAATAAAAGAAGGCAATTTCATTTTCCGTTGTTTCAATGCTATCCGTCATAATGGAAATGTTTCTGAGAACAAAAGGCAACCCTTTGATGGTGGAGGATTAGAAATAACAGTAGAGTAGTGTGCCTGAGAACATAATGGCAACCCTTCGACGATGGAGTGAGGCAAGGTCGTCACGCATTGAGCGTATTCCGAATCTCAGCGCTGAGCAATCTGGTGGCATCATGGCGTTCCGATGACGTCACTGATGCTCCACTGGTGTCGCACCGGTGCCATCAGCTTGCAGAGATTGTGGCAATCTCCATCAGACGCCATCAGTGAATCTGATTGGTTCTTGTATAGGGCGGGAATTAGCAGACGAATGACATCGTGCACTGTTGTGTCATGGCGGTGTGTTCTGCTCACAGATATATCTCTATATCTGAGGTACTGCTGTATTGTTTGTAACGAGCACAACATAAAAACAATATGTTAATGGCTTATGAACGAACATGCCAACGGACCAGTTATTACTACTGGTTCAAGAAATAAATTGTTTATGCTCTCTTTGTTTGAGCGAGATGACAGTATGGAAATTTCGCAAAATCTTGCTAGCGTAGCACGATAATAACTTGTACAGCCGCCGTGACAGCCATTGAACCTTCCAGCAGTTTTGTTCCTATTCCGCTGCAGCGTGACGTCATTGATGTCCACAGGTCCGGTGAGATTCGGAATATGCTGATTTCCTGGATTTACAGTACAGCTCAATGTCTAGGAATCACTAATCCTACCTTTGACTAAAGGAGTAAGAGACTTGGAATGTTTTTCTCAACTCATTCTTTCAATTTTATACAAGGTCTGACTTCAAATAAGAATTTGTCAGGATACAACTCTTGTAACTTTAATTTTTAAGTTCGCTATAACCGAAGCTAGGGTTTACTATAAACTGAAATATTAATGTACTTTTTAATGTATGCGGGTCGGGAACAACAATTTAGGTTCACTATAGCCGAATGTTCACTATAACCGAGTTCACTATATACACAGTTGACTGTATACAGTATGCGCCAAAACAAACAATACTGAAATTATCGCTGAACTGCTGTCCATGTTTCCCTAGCAACGAAGTATTTATTTATTATACTCGTATACAGTGGTTTGACATGCTCTGAATTCTGTGTAGTGTTGATTTCTCCAATTATGGTTCTAACAACAGAGGAGAAGGTGTTTGTTGTCGAGTATTATTTCCGCCAATGATAGATAACATTCCTGCTTGTAGTTTTGTATCTCCTTCTCTCTTTGACCACTCCACTCTTTTGCTTTACGGGTTGCGTTCAAGTGAATCGGAGATGTTTCCTTTCGGCCACCGATGGTGTAGATCACTCAAGGCTGGTTCATAATAAACCGGAAACGAGAATCGGAACGAAAACGAAAACGGTAAAATTGTTAAAATGTATACATTTAAATGTGAGCATTCACAATTAACGAAAAGCTTGCCGGAGCCCGAGATCGGGAACGGAGAGTTGGCCAAGTTTCAACTTTGGCGTTCATGTTTTCGATCACAGCCCACTAGATTCATTCTATTGCCATCTAAAAGCTATTTTGTCGTCGTATATTTTGTAGCAAGAAGACCGTGACATAACCTATGCATTATTTTGTTCTGTGCTGTCCATCATGGTGCAAGTTTTATTTGATGAGATTCTAATATTGAAATCCTCACATTTACGACAAGCGGAGAACCTCGTATAAAAATGAGAAAATGAAGGAGAATACGTGGCTTTCAATAGCTGCATCTTTGAACACCGATCGGAAGCGAATCATATTTTATTACTGTATTGGTTGTATTACACACTACATATTCACGCTTCAATTCAATAACTACTGTTGTGTTCATTTTTGTTCTATTACAAATGTTTCTTCTCTAATTATTTTACGTTATGGTAGACTTAAAATAGGTTGTGATAATAAAGATGCATGGGCATATTTATAGTACCGTACCTAAAGAAATGTTTCAGTTGAAATTTCGAAGTTGGTTAACCTGTGTTTATGATGGCTGCCTTGTACTCATGAGAGAACGCCATTGGTCAATTATACACAAATAACATCAGAATGCGTAATATCGACTTTACATATCGTTATTGACATACATATCGATATGCATAGTCGTCTACGTTCTCGGTTTATTGTCAATAAAAAATTTTCATATTCACGTCCTCTGCTTCTCGTTTTCATTCTGGTTCTCGTTCCCGGTTTATTGTGAACCAGCCTTCATCGTGATAGTACGATTCTGGGTAGCGGGTACATTTGCCCTCCGCTGGCAACAGTGAGAGGGCAAAGGATTATCTCCGATCGCGATTACCGAAAACTAGGTCACGCTTGGTCTCGTCTGGTCAACAGCTGAATTACCATAGAGGAAACAATTTTCTCTATGTACATAGCCTACTTGTATGATTGCTTACCTCCTGGACAACATTGAAGTTCATACCTTCTTTTGATGTTTGTTCATTGTTTTTCCTTTTCATTTGTTGTTGTTTCTTGCATTTTGATGTGGAAATTTATTTGTTAAAATTTGTATATGTTTTATAATCTAAACTGATACAATTTATACCATTACTATTTATATTATTTTGAAAAAGACTTTATAACCTATATAATTTATCATTAAGCTTAATATTTATATTATTTTGCAATAAAACATATTTTTATAATGAATTCTAATCTCAACGATATCGTCGTAATGGAGACTGAAATTAAAAATCTGAAAAAGAAACCAATTTCAATTTGTAATTAATTATTTATTGAAATGAATCATCTTACAGCAGACTTCTAATGCCAACCATTTATGAATAATTCGTCTGCCATTTGTTAATATATTTCTTCTTATTTTTTTCACATCTGCATTAAATTTCTACATTACGTCTAATAGTAGCCAAATGTCATTTTGTAGACATTCATTTTCGTTTTTCTTCATATAATACACTGGAAGGGGTGACAAAATTCCACAGCAGAAGTTATCACAACTTCCTAAACAATATAAATCAAGGTGATTCGAAACCAGTGATTACTAAAATGTTACTTTCGTCCACTGGGCCGTGCCTCAGCGCGATTATCTTGTTCTGGAAACAGGATTAAGCTCCTGATCGCAATCGGGACGGTGAAACACTATAAGTCCCGTCGCTCTAATTTCCGGCAGCCAATCACGTTACAGGTCGGCTACATTTAAACGTGTGCGTCTTGTGATTCGCTGGTGAAGAAGTTATGCATTTCCTAAGGATCGATAAATACTTAATATAATCGCCCGCCATTTTGGCTCTTTTGTTTGCGTTCGCAGAAAGCACACGAGGACTTTATTTGCCGCTCAATTATTTTCTCTATTACATTGCGTTTGATTTATTATCATAGGAGCTACGACATGATAATGTTTAACGGTGTGGTAAATAGATCCCTCGTCTGGTATCTCGACAACGAAAGAGCAAAAATGGCGAACGATACTACCTACCTAGACTTTATAGAGCCTTTACTTCCTAAGGGTACGTACACGTTGGAGCGACGATAAACGATAAAAGAAGCAGCGATGCTATATCAGGGAGAATTGAAGCATGCATTGTCATTGAGGTGCGCATATTGGAGTAACGATAAAAGCGAAGATACACGATAAAAGCGACGAAAAAGAAAAGTTCCATTTTCTTCGCTCTTGTCGTTCATGTGATCTCTGATTAAGATAATATTAATCTGTATAATTACCGGTGGTTATCAATATATCCGAATATTAATCGATTTATTATTATTTTGGCATATTAAATTAATTATTGTAGATATTAGCAAATTGATTAGTTGTGTATTTATTCGTCATATGTTATGTGATCACAAGAACCAATCCCAACACAACGAATTTATACTATCTTTGGGATGAGAAACGAGTTTAATTTTGTACGTATTTAAGTTATATTAACCTTGAACTTGGCAGCTGATACTTTCCATATATCTTCTCTCATTAAGTGGATGCATAGAATATCTTTTACTGATAAATCAAAATGTTCGCTTCCCGCGTTCTCGTTGCTCCGATATGAACACTTGATTCTTTGATAATACCAAAGCGTCGCTAGATCATTTCTCTTATCGTTTATCGTTGCTCCAACGTGTACGAACCCTAAGACGTAAGCAAAGAGGAGGAGTCACGCCGGGAATAACAGCGTCGCGACTACACAACCACGATCGCGATTACGTCGATAATCGCGATTAGTGACTGTAGTCTGTCACTAGTATTACACTGTGTAGAAATAGTAGGAATAAATGCAGCGATAACAAGAGTCATAGCCGTACGATGCCCGACCTTGTTTGTTCACCCCGTGCGGGCAAGCATCTGAAGCTCGGTAGGACACTGTAATGATGCAACCTAGTGTAAATAATCTCGTAGTTGATATAGCGCCCCTAAATAACAGATGTAAAAATAATAAATTTAGAGGGAAGGAATTTCATTCAACTCTCACTTTTGGATTCGCTTGTGTTCACAGCTGCAGTTACGACTACTTGGAGATCTTCGAGGGTGTGTCTGCTGGTAACTCGAGTGGGGTGGCCACGCGGAAGCTCTGTGGCGATTGGAGCTCCAAGCTGAAGCTGCTGCGCTATGTGAGCAGAGAGCCAAGAATCCGCCTGCACTTCGTGTCCGACTACTCTCACCACTACGGCGGCTTCAAGGCCAAAGTTTCCATGGAGAACGGTAAGACAGAACTCAGTACCACTGCGATTTCCGACGATACTTTTCGATTTATTGTAGTGTATAAATCGAAAACTATCGAACAGAAAGCTTGAACCCTTTGTAACCTATTTCATTGTCATTAATGTTGTTATGCATAAAATATTATTCTGCATATTGAGAAAACAAGAATAAACATTCGAATCAAATCTGAACATTATTCTTAAGAAGAACGCTTATTGAAAATACTTATTTTTATACATCTTGATAACACAACTTTTAACACTATATCACTTCGGAATATGTATTGTATGTCACAGGCCGAAACATGTTAACCAGGTACGATAGAATTTAACACGAGAAAGACATATAATACATATTCCGAAATTATTTTTATTTTTCATTAAAAAACGCTTTGTATATTACGGCAAGATCATTAATTAATTCCGATAAATATAAAAATAAAAATGGACAAATCTGTCTTAGTTAACAAATAAAGAAAACTATAAATCAGAAAATTTAATATACACGTTGTAAGGTGTAAAGTGCAAATACTTTGGTCTTTTTAAGGAAAAAAAATGCACGTAAAAACGCACTATTTCCTTTTTTGCTTCCCTTTCCTTCAGAAGAAATAAATAAATAATAAATGAGTGAGTGAGTGAGTGAGTGAGTGAGTGAGTGAGTGAGTGAGTGAGTGAGTGAGTGAGTGAGTGAGTGAGTGAGTGAGTGAGTGAGTGAGTGAGTGAGTGAGTGAGTGACACATGTTTTCCTTAAATGTGTTACGTATTTTATGATCTGATGCTTCATGAATGATCGTATTAGATAACACCTGCCACTTTATACTACACGCATATCTTTCGATCACATGTACTCCAGCAGAAACATTCCGTCTTTAGTAAGTTATGGGATTGTTAATCTTGCAAGAAGCTCATTTGCCAACATATGACGTAATAGAAGGATTAATTAATAGTGAATTTTCTTAATTCATTTAATGTAATAAGCAGCACGAGAATCTGAAAACGAAGACAGGGACATACATCGCTAAAGGTTTCAAAATCCTAAATGTTCGTTACTGTGTACAAAAGACTAAGGGACACAGGATCTCTTTATCCTCTCATCGAGGGTTGTTATGCTGATTCCTTTCGGAATGTGATACAGCATTTGTAATAATGTTCTACACCAGTTAAATATAACATTTTCTGTTTTATTGAGATGTTATTTAATTTTCTTATCTAATATTTGGGGCTGGGAGGGATGAAGTTACAGGAGAATGGAGAAAGTTACACAACGCAGAACTGCACGCATTGTATTTTTCACCTGACATAATTAGGAACATTAAATCCAGACGTTTGAGATAGGCAGGGCATGTGGCACGTATGGGCGAATCCAGAAATGCATATAGAGTGTTAGTTGGGAGGCCAGAGGGGAAAAGACATTTGGGGATGCCGAGACGTAGATGGGAGGATAATATTAAAATGGATTTGAGGGAGCTGGGATATGATGATAGAGACTGGATTAATCTTGCACAGGATAGACACCGATGGCGGGCTTATGTGAGGGCGGCAATGAACCTGCGTGTTCCTTAAAAGCCATTTGTAAGTAAGTAAGTAAGTACGTATCTTTCTTGAGTAAAAAAAAGAATTTTAAACTATGAATTCCTTCTAGAATTTTAGGTAGTTTGGAAATGAATGTCATATCGTTTATAAAATCCTTTTTTAACATTTCGTTCATTTAGATAACATTAATTTTAATGCATTTTTCTTAGCAGTCTGCTATCCATATGAAAATAAAAATATGGCTGTATTCAAATTTTAAACGTCTGACAGTACAAAATGAATAATTAATTTAATCTCATACGTTTATATCAAAATGTCTCACAAAACCCCTTCCCGACGATTTTCCCGAATTCATAACCCGAATGCCCATTTCTCCGAACGGACATTTGTCGAATCTATTCCCCCGAAGTCACTTCCCCGAAACCGATAAGCCGAATGCTCATTTCTCCGAATGTAAACTTTATTCTAATTCAATTTCCGGAATGCCAAATAACCGAACTGCTGAAGACATCGTAAATAATAGTTTGTTATTACTCGACCAAGGCCAGTTGAGTCCTACAATCTGGAGCGCCACTTGTACTGCTCCTGCGTTCGTATAGCGACATCGTGATAGTTCACATTACGTCCGCGTCTCCACTCGCCTCGGTCGAGTTATACTAGGAAACAATATTTCGTTTTCAGATTAAATTAACTAGTTCGAGTTTAAATTAACTGGTTTTAAATTAAATTAACATGTTTAGATTAATTTAACAACTGAGCATACTTTAGTATCATGGACGCTCAACCTAAAATTATAACGTGTGGTAGGGGAATGAAATTTATTATGAACGAGTTCATTTATGTGAAAAGAAAATGCGGCGAAGAAGAAAAAATCTATTGGGATTGTCAAAGAGTTCTGCAGAAATAATGCCGTGCGGGAGCCATTACAACAGGATATGGTGAAAATGAAACAGTTCTGAGGGATGATATTAAGTCCCCACATTCACATGCTCCAAATAGAGAAGCCCCAAAGTAGAAATTATAAAATCCAGTCTTAAGCGATCTATTCAGGAACGCCCAGAACTTTATCCAAAACAAGTTATCAAGAATAACCTACATGATATTTCATCTGGCATTGTCAATTTTTTACTTGAAAGAAAATAAAATATTTTTAAATGTTTAAAAAGGAAACTTAACAAAGATTTAACAATCAATCCAGTGTCTTTGGAAAAATTAACAATATCTGAATAATCCGGACATGTTATCTCGCTCATTAAGATTAAAATTTTATTTTTGAGATTCAGGGCTATTAATATTCGGGGAAATTGCGTTCGGGTTTAAGGATTCGGGAAATTATCTACTCAGGGAAATGCCCGTTCCAGGTTTTTGATTCGGGATTTTGTACTGGAATCCACAAAACCTGTTTGTGTTTTTGTGTTTGGATACACGTTAAATAATATTGTTTGGTTATTTGTTACTGTAGCAAGATCTTCATGGTATATATCTAAATCATAGACAAGCCTGGACCTAAGCGTAATTAGCCAGGCATTCGAAAGTTAAACAAATGAGCTATAAATATCAACAAACCTAAAAACATAGTATTTTTAATGTCTAGAAAATAACTTTAAAGATTGAGAAACTTATTACATAATGTGGTTCAGTATGTTATTCCCTATTACCTACAAAAATATTTGCACATTGTACACCTTACTCAGGATGTTCGCGTGACTCTGTAACAACCTCCGGTGATGGTAGAGGGCATTACAAAGAACAATTATCCATAATGAAGCTGTGTCCGTAAACGTACCGTTTAACCGCTGATGAACCAATTAAGGGGAATAATGTGCTCGTGCACAAGTACAACCTCTTGGCACATCTGTTGGTTGGGTTGCCTGTCGCTGAGGCGTTTGTGACTAGCAGGCAGAAACTAGTACAGTAGAGGAGGCAAGACCTGTCCTGTGACCTTAAAATGTACCGTGGCTATTTCACCAGTGGGTATGGAGGGAGAAGATAGATTTTAGTCTGAGATGGACTTTCGTGTCTGTAGATTCGTATAATATTAACCATCATGAAATAAACTCTCTTTCTGATAGCTAATTCATCCACACCTGTGGAGTAACGGCTAGCGCGCCTGGTCGCGAAACCAGATGACCCGGGTTCGAATCCCGCTTGGGGAAATTTACCTGGTTGAGGTTTTTCCGGGGTTTACCCTCAACCCAATATGAGCAAATGTTGGGTAACTATCGGTGCTGGACCTCGCACTCACTTCACCGGCATTATCACCTTCACCTCATTCAGACACTAAATAACCTAAGATGTTCATGCAGCATCGTAAAATAACCTACTAAAAAAAGATAGCTAATTCTATCCCTTCTCGCACAGCTCATATGCCAGGTCTCGCCTCCTCATCTATAGCGGAGGCAGAATCTGTTCGTTTACTTTTTACCGCCACTCCTATGCATGCTAACACCAATTGTATCAATCCTAGTAACGTCATATCATAATAATATAAGATTTATCTCGTAGAGATTTCAATATTTATGTTTGAAATTAATGAGCATACATATTAGAGAAGAACAAAACTAACTGCCGCTCTCGCTCGCTGTGTTCCTTGCATTTGTCTTTCGAGTCTCGACTCTTCATTCTCGTGCGCTTCGAGTCTCGCTCATCATTCTCGAAATAGCATTTGGTCGGCGTGGAAAGATTTCGTAACATTGAATAACATACATCATTAAAATAATTAACATTATAAATGTTTAAATGAGACAAAAAGACAAAACAGAACACTATCTTAGTCATCAAAATGTTCTGGTTCTATTATATTATATTACCTATGGTTATGTAAATAGAAAAAAAAACAATTTTCTAAAAATTTGCATTTCTAAGAAACATAAAACATGACGTTAATATATTTTTACTTGAGATTGCACGCTTGATCTTAAACATATGAAAAGAAAATTCCTAGCCTTTTAATAAGGGCCTAGTAATTAAATAAAGACTGGAAAACGGATTAAGTTATTATACACTGAAAGGTAGAGATGATGTTTCAAATAGGCTACTTGATTGTTTATACATATACTATAACAATTGTCAAAGTAGATAAAAGTTCAGTCAGGTATAAAGAACTGTGGCGATTCAAGGCTGCTTGAACTTCGGAACTTCGGGAGTCATCAGTCTTGAGTCTCAGAACACTAACAACCAGTCTTTATGTCAAGGACGCGACGTAATACAACATTGTTGTGCTAGTTTTCGGCTTTGCGGGCGCTGTTAGTCTCGCTTTCTCTATCGTTGTTCATCTTTAATACATAATATATATTTGGAGAACTACGCAAGGTAACGAAATCTTGTTTTGAAAAGCAGCTTAGCGGCTGGAGGATCATCGTGCTGAGCAAAGATACCTTCGTCCTGATTGGATAATCGTTTACCTCTGCTGAGGTTGTGGACTTAGGACCAGCAACCGACTTGTAGGCCATAGCCCTTCATGGGTTGTTCGCGCCATGAATTACGAATTATACGTCATTTGTGGTAACTTTGTACCATTTCTATCTCATTTTTATAATTACCCAAAATAGTGTCTATTGAAATTGATATTTAAAATTTATTTATTACCAATTTAAGAAAACTACTCTTTTATGAGTTGAAACATATTACACATCAAGAATCATATTTTAAACAGATATAATTTGGCATTTAATGGTTGTACAAAGTTACACAGCTAATTGGGGAAACTTTGTATCGTATAAAATATAATTCTCTATATCCCCATTCAAATTCAAGGCAACTTTTGACCATACAATAAGAAAATACATGAAATTTTATTTTATATGAAGTCACAAAAATAAAGTTTATTGAAAACGTAGAACATTTACTATGACAATAAAATATACCGGCACTACAAAAGAAAATATAAACACAAATTTTATGTGTTTATTACCTTCATAAATATTTAATACAAGTTATTTTTATTTTGATAATCAAATTCTTCACAGTCTTAACATAATCAGTTCATACGTACCCTTTTATTTACCAACTTATTAACTTTCTTTATTACTTCAAACTGATCAGGCCACATCCAATGCATTTTCTTCTTGACCTTACAATTGACTTTGTATCTGGATGTGGGACCATGCAGTTCGATGCCGTTGACTGTAGGTCTACCAGCGAACAGAACAAAGCACCAATATTCTCGGTGAAAACATATTTGGCCTCAAAAATTATTTCTATATTTTATTTTTCAATTTATTCACTAGTCTTTGCCTTGGGATGGAATACAAACATGCAGCTTCTCGTTGACAAAATTTTCAGTGTTTATAATAATCTAGTGCGTGTTGTAGCATTGCACTGGAATACCTTGTCTGTATTGCATACTGTCTTTCCTCTGGAGAATCCTTTTGACTTCTTGCATCTAAAAATTTCAACGCATTATGAAAATCAAAGACGAGTGTAAAAATTAGAATAACAGTTGAATAAACAAGGTCAAATAAATTTAATTAATAAGCCAGCAATACGGGACTTAATAAAACAATTTATTTCTTCAATATTAACTTAAAGTATGTCTGTATTAGATCTGATAGTTACATTTTATATTAATTTTACGTATCCATTTTGAATCTTGCGTACACTACTTTTAACACTTGAATATAATTAATTGATTAACTAGTGGACTTACTAGTGTTAATTATGTAACATTTGTCCGGCTTACAGCTGTTTCAGTGCTTCATGCACCATCCTCAGAGCCTACTAGATCACGACGTCATCTCGAACTTCTCTGCCTGTTATGTGGGTGTGTTTTATTGTTGAAAGGTGTTGAAGAGTGGAGTCAAATAGTGTGTGTGTACTGAAATTGATCTGTGTGTTGAGAATTTGATCGGGGTGTGTTTTAGTGTTTTTGTATTTAAACACAAACTACACCAATACATAAACAAATTACACCCAAAACTTCAATACACACTAGAACTTGAAAACAGCAACTCCATAAATTTCCTAGACATCACCATAACAAAAATCGACAACAAACACACCTGCAAAATATACAGAAAACCAACCACCACCACCACACACATAAACAACACATCTAACCACCCCATACAACACAAACATGCTGCATTCAGGACAATGGTACACAGATTACTCAACATACCCATGAGCCAACAACACTACAATGAAGAAGTGAACACAATCAAATACATAGCACAAGAAAACGGATACAATCCAAACATAATAGACAGCATCATAAGAAAGACAAAACAATAACTTAACAAACACAAAAACACAACACAAACACAAGAACACAAGAAATACATCACACTAACATATGAAAACAAAAGCACATACAAGATCGCATCTTCATTCAGAAAGCAGAAATACAACATAACATACAGAACAGAAAACACACTAAAAAGACATCTCAACACACAAAAAACACAAACAAATAAATACGACCACACAGGTGTATACAAACTCACATGTAATAGTTGCGATAAGTTCTACATAGGACAGACAGGCAGATCATTCCAAACACGCTACAAAGAACACATCAAAGCAATAACCAGAGGACACAATACATCCACATATGCCGATCACATAACCAATGCTAACCATATATACAATAACATAAATACAGACATGGAAATCCTACACATACAACCCAAGAACCAAGAACTCAACACACTAGAACAATACGAAATATACAAACACACTAAAACACACCCCGATCAAATTCTCAACACACAGGCCAATTTCACTACACACAACTATTTGACTCCACTCTTCAACACCTTTCAACAATCAAACACACCCACATAACAGGCAGAGAAGTTCGAGATGACGCCGTGATCTAGTAGGCTCTGAGAATGATGCGTGAAGCACTGAAACAGCTGTAAGCCGGACAAATCTTACATAATTAACACTAGTAAGTCCACTAGTTAATCAATTAATTAATTTTACGTGATAATTATTGTCTCATGTTATTTAAAAAATTAATTAATTATTTTTATTCATAATCAAATTTATCATGCAATTTTGTAGCGGTACAAAGTAACCCTGAAATCGAACCAAAACAACACTGTTGAATTAATTTTATAATTTACAAGACATAGAATTATATACGTCACAAAGTTATTATTGAATTTTAAAGAAGAGAGGATGAGCATTAATATTTACAATAATTATAACTCTAAGGTAAAATTATATACTTGCAATATGAAGTTGAAAATCGTTCATAAAGTAGCCACTATAAACAGAATTCAATATTTAACCACATGGAGCCTTAAATATTATGCAGTGGCCGGACATAATAGATAGAAAGCAAAGCATAGAGATCATAGATTATGTGGATGGTCTCAATCCAAAGATATCACACTTAGGTAATGTGAAATTAAATCTTCTAATTAAATTGGGAACTGGTACAAAGTTACACTGACCTGTACCAAGTTACCCCCAATGACTGTAAACACCTATTTGACAGCTCTAAATACACACGATTTGAAGACATATATCAAATTCAAATATGTATGACAATTAACAGTTAGCAACTTCAGATATGCACTACTAAATGATTATACACTTCAGAGGCATTTAAAATATCCACGAATTTGGAGTTACATGTATCATAATTTTAAATACAAGCGAGCTATACAAGCCATAGACTAAGTAAGCAAGTATATATATATATATATATATATATATATATATATACATATATATATTGTATATAATATTTAATTCACATTTAGATAAATGTTATATATATGTATAGGCCTATAAATTTACATTTAGATAAATGTTTTATGTAATATTAATGATCCAGTCAAAAAATAATATGTCCAAACATTTCTTACAAAAAGTAACATGTCTGGGTTATACTGCATTACAAATCATCAAAAATAACCTTAATTTCATTTTTTGCATAGCCTATATAACAGATTTCTGAAACACAAAACAATATATTAGAATATAAAAGCAAATAATTTTGTTGTATAGTTCAATAATAAAACGTTTCTTGCCATTACTGGAAAATCGTTTATGGTGGACATGTTGCATTTTGAACACCAGCTCCACAGATGTGTAAATAATAATTTCTCACAAAGAAAAGGAGACTGCCTGACAGACCAGGTGATCATTCAGATCCAAATTACAAACACACAAAAATTTAATTTAATTAACATAAAGACTGTACTAATTTGGAAACTAATATTACTATCTATAAAAATTGCTGTAAAAGTTTGATACAATAACATTAATATGTACAGGGACATCATTTTATTTTTACTAACATTTTTAATATTAACCTGGCTATACCTTTGGAAGTTAATCATAATGCAGATATTCAAACACATTTTTGAAAATGGTGGCCGTTCATTTCGATACAGGCTTCAGTTCTAATGTGCATATTATCGCACTATAGACTAATGTACCTAATTCCAATTACCAGTTTCGTCCTTCGTACCAGTAACTCATGTTGAAATAATTCTGTACCTTCTCTATAAACGAGTACCTTACGTACTGTAAATTCAATCTTCACTTCTGCCCGACCCGCACAGATAAAATTACTCAGACATGCTATCTACTGTCCGTCCAAGTGGTTATGTCGCAGGGCCGTAGAAAGGGAGGAAATCACGTGACAGTTAATTCCTTAACGGGACCATTTTATTTAAGTTATTTTAAACAGTTGTATAATATTACGTAAACGTCCAATTCCTAACAGAAATTAATGTTTTCAGAAAAGAGCTAAGACAGCCCATCTTTTACAGAGGGGCGAGCAGAAGCAGGTGGGGGAAATCGGGATGCGACGTAGGCAAACGGACAGTACCTGTGCGAAAATAATTCAATATTGAAAGCTCTTTCGTCACTGGAAAACGCGAACATATTTCTGGAACGTACTATACTCACTAACTCAGTGCTGTTTACTATAGCCTATGCGGCCTTGGTTCTGTGTGGAGGACAGTTGGAACTTCATTAGTAGAAGGGGTGGGAGTGAAGTACATTAAAAAATTCAGGTACAATAAAAATTGAAGTAAAAATAAAATGATGTCCCTGTAGAATTCAAATGAGTATTTAGTATAAGTACATTACTTTGTAACATCGATACTGGATAGTGTTTGAGGTTACAACGTATAGTTAAAAATAGGAAACAACACTACCATCGATTCGCCTGTGTCTATCAGGCCAAAGATTGGCTGCTGAACATGCAGAGTAAAGCAAGAAATTTCCTCCGGCACATCCACACGCGCGAACACAAACGCTCTCCGCTCTACGGAGTAGGGGACAAAAACAGACAATCAGACCGTCCATTCGCTACATGGGCGTCAGCACGTGCATTGTCAACTGTTGCTGCTCGATGGAAACGCAATCACAAGCACTCTGTCAAGTGTCACAAGAATACAACGTTATTCTAACGAAGCACTTACAAACTATGGTTCGCGGGTTGAGTCCGACCTTTAAAATGTAACTCAAAACCTAATAAAATTCTACATAGGTAATATAATACAATAGAATCTCGGTAATACCTAACCAAGTTACTCTACATTATGAACAGAGGTTTCACGTCGTTCTAGAAATGTTGGCAACGAGAAAGTCCCACCATCATCCGGGATTGAACCTGAGACTTACCAGTTCGAACTATCTAATTTTCCAAAATAGGGAGAAGCAACAAAAAAATAATCTGAACAGAAGAATATTGGGCGTGATATTCACTTGTGCCATTCTTACCGGGAAAAATTTTGGTTTCCTTCTGTACCATCCCTTACTCTCCCTTACTGACAAGTACAGGGTCAAGCTTAGGTAGGGTTTGATGAGGAGATATATTAGTGACGAGTATCGCACTGTTAATGACAAAGTTACGTAGGTTTGATGAGAATATATATTATTGACGAGTAGTCACACTATCAATGACAAAGTTAGGCAGGATTTGATGAGGAGATGCATTAGTGACGAGTATCGCACTGTTAATGACAAAGTTACGTAGGTTTGATGAGAATATATATTATTGACGAGTAGTCACACTATCAATGACAAAGTTAGGTAGGATTTGGTGAGGAGATGCATTAGTGACGAGATCGCACTGTTAATGACAAAGTTACGTAGGTTTGATGACAATATATATTATTGACAATTTGATTAATTAAAATGTGTCTCAGTGAAACATACAGCAGAGTCCGTATAGGTCAGTTTCTATCTGATGCTTTTCCAATTCACTGCGGGCTAAAGCAGGGAGATGCACTATCACCTTTACTTTTTAACTTCGCTCTAGAATATACCATTAGGAAAGTTCAGGATAACAGGCAGGGTTTGGAATTGAACGGGTTACATCAGCTTCTTGTCTATGCAGATGACGTGAATATGTTAGGAGAAAATACACAAACGATTAGGGAAAACACGGAAATTTTACTTGAAGCAAGTAGAGCGATCGGTTTGGAAGTAAATCCCGAAAAGACAAAGTATATGATTATGTCTCGTGACCAGAATATTGTACGAAATGGAAATATAAAAATTGGAGATTTATCCTTCGAAGAGGTGGAAAAATTCAAATATCTTGGAGCAACAGTAACAAATATAAATGACACTCGGGAGGAAATTAAACGCAGAATAAATATGGGAAATGCGTGTTATTATTCGGTTGAGAAGCTCTTATCATCCAGTCTGCTGTCCAAAAATCTGAAAGTTAGAATTTATAAAACAGTTATATTACCGGTTCTTCTGTATGGTTGTGAAACTTGGACTCTCACTCTGAGAGAGGAACATAGGTTCAGGGTGTTTGAGAATAAGGTGCTAAGGAAAATATTTGGGGCTAAGCGGGATGAAGTTACAGGAGAATGGAGAAAGTTACACAACACAGAACTGCACGCATTGTATTCTTCACCTGACATAATTAGGAACATAAAATCGAGACGTTTGAGATGGGCAGGGCATGTAGCACGTATGGGCGAATCCAGAAATGCATATAGAGTGTTAGTTGGGAGACCGGAGGGAAAAAGACCTTTAGGGAGGCCGAGACGTAGATGGGAGGATAATATTAAAATGGATTTGAGGGAGGTGGGGTATGATGATAGAGACTGGATTAATCTTGCACAGGATAGGGACCGCTGGCGGGCTTATGTGAGGGCGGCAATGAATCTTCGGGTTCCTTAAAAGCCATTTGTAAGTAAGTAAGTAAGTAAGTAAGTCACACTATCAATGACAAAGTTAGGTAGAATTTGATGAGGAGATGCATTAGTAACGAGTATCACACTGTCAATGACAAAGTTAGGTAGGATTTGATGAGGAGATGCATTAGTGACGAGTATCACACTGTCAATGACAAAGTTACGTAGGTTTGATGAGAATATATATTATTAACGAGTAGTCACACTATCAATGACAAAGGTAGGGTTTGATGAGGAGATATATTGGTGACGAATAGTCACACTGTCGATGACAAAGTTAGGTAGGATTTGATGAGGGGATGCATTAGTGACGAGTATCGCACTGTTAATGACAAAGTTAGGTAGGTTTGATGAGAATATATATCATTAACGAGTAGTCACACTATCAATGACAAAGGTAGGGTTTGATGAGGAGATATATTGGTGACGAATAGTCACACTGTCGATGACAAAGTTAGGTAGGATTTGATGAGGAGATGCATTAGTGACGAGTATCACACTGTCAATGACAAAGTTACGTAGGTTTGATGAGAATATATATTATTAACGAGTAGTCACACTATCAGTGACAAAGTTAGGTAGGTTTTATGAGGATATATATCAGTGACGAGTAGTCACACTGTCAATGACAAAGGTAGGGTTTGATGCGGAGATATATTAGTGACGAGTAGTCACACTGAAAATTATGAAGTTAGGTAGGTTTAATGAGGAGATATATTAGTGACGAGTAGCCACACTGTCAATGACAAAGTTAGGTAGGATTTGATGGGACATTCCTAGAGATAACGTCCATCAATAAAGCCCACATTAACATAAAGTCCATACGTTAAGGTCCACATACGAAATGGTCCTACATTTAATGTCCTAAACTAGTTTTGTACAACACAGAAAAAGTCCGACAAACAAGTCGTCCAGCGAGCAATAAGTTCCAGTGCTGTAAAAGGTCTAACGCCAAGCATACATTAAGATACAACAGTATAAAACAGAACCCAACATTCAGTTGTATAAAAACACTGTGAAGTTGCTTTGTAATTGAAATTTACTTTACATTTCTAACAAAATTCCACCTGTATCCAGGAATGATAATGAGTTAGTTCTGAATTAAAATAAAGGACAAACAATGCTGTGGAGGGGTTCCATTCACAGTTACAAAGACTCGTAACTTCGATCTTTTGCATAACATTTTAGGTTGAACTCAACACTTTCTCTAGATATTTGGTTACGATTTGTAATCCGATTTCTGAGTCGCTAAAACTATCTGATCATCGCTAAATAAGATGGAATTTAAAACACATATAAGTAACAAAACTATTAATAGAATCAGAAAGTAATATTTCAAATTGCAATACGTCTTATACGGCAAACACATCACACAAATTCGTTTTGCTGGTTGCTGTTTAAACAAGGCGCATTATTTATATAAACATAATTTTATAATTTTAATCCATGCCGCAACAGCCCTAATGGAAGCAAGACCAACTAGTTGACTGCTGGTTTCACTTCTACTTACCCGCAGCAAAGTTGAGTGATCATCCGACCAGTACGGAGGTGATGTGTGGTCAGCCCATTCTTCCAGCCGTCGAAGCTGATTTGCTAGACCTGATTACGTTATTCATTGCAGTTTCCATTTTTCTATTACGATAATTGATAAGCGGAATTTTCACGACAAGAGTTCTTCCCTTACTGGAACACGAAACAGCGCGCATTCCGTACCCTTAGTCCAGCGATGACCAAACTGGGTATCGTGATTACATCGTATAATCAAAGACATTCATACTAGTAAGGGGTACTTCCTGTACATTGCTCTCTGTCTCGTTCACGTACTGAAGGTAAGCAGTGTCGGTACCATGTCAATCTACAAATTCTCTGTCTCTACGAGCAGGAACAGAAGGTTTCGTAGGCCTACAGAATGGGAAGAGGAATTTATTCGCTGTTCTGTCAGAGAAAATGTAATATGTTGCTTTGCTCAACGGTTCAATTAGTAGTAGTATATAGAAGCGACATTACAGGACATCATGCTGAATACACAGGCATAACATATATTATTATTATTAGTATTATTATTATTATTATTATTATTATTATTATTATTATTATTATTATTATTTATCAGCAAGTGTTACCGTAATTATTATATACGTCCCTCAATATATACAGTAGGTCTATATCTTCCCTTGAATGATAAAATAATTACTACACTATATCTCCATTTTAATTTATTTTTTTAATCTTTTGGTGACTGTTATCAGTTATTGTTTTTAATAATAATAATAATAATAATCATAATCATAATAATAATCATAATAATAATAGTAATAAGCCTACTAATAACAATACTTATAGTTTTATCAGTAGCAACAGTAATAACAATAATAATAATAATAATAATAATAACTAATAATAATAATAATATAGAGAAACTAATTGAATTTACGTGCCAGTATTGAAGTGAGCTATTAAACTCCAAGAACTGAAATCAGCCTTCAATCATCGTCCTGAAGAGAAAGATGACAAATAAATGTAAGGCAGCCAGCTGTCTATGGCGAACGGAATAGCTCGTTCTCTTAAGCCTTCCAACGAAGGAGAGTTTTTTAAAAACGTAATGATCAAGGTGGCTGAAAAAATTTGTTCAACGAAAGTTGTTAATTAATTTAAAAAAAAAAACTGCGCATTTCTCGACTAAATATCCAGAAGAGAATTGAGGAAATTTCTGATTGTCTTCATTGAGAAATATAAAAAAATCGAGAAATGTTGTATATATTTATATTGGTTATTGATGACAGTAGTGACATTACTGATACAGCAAAGCTTGATATTTATATTCGCGGGGTTGATGAAGAAATCAATGTTAGTGCACGAACCACGACTGGTTGTAGTTTTCATGCCATGTACCTCTCCCCCGTCTCCTTACTTCTTAGACTGTCTCTCGCGTGTAATCACTGCCGTTCGAGTTTTGGTCACCGCTGGCTTAGTTCAAAGCATGACGCCTTTGACTACGCAGCCACGATGGGAAACATGTAAATGCAATGAACATACATAAATAGTTATAGTTTAATATAGACCTACATATATAACCAAACGAACATATACACACATGTAAATAGGTTCACGTGCATAATAAGACCTTTCATGTAGCTTCATGTAAGAATGTTCTTATATGAATGCTTACAAAGAGATGATAATACAGGGACATCATTTTATTTTTACTAACATTTTTAATATTAACCTGTCTATACCTTTAGAGAACCGGAAACACCGCTTGCTCCCCCCTCCAAGACTGGAGTTCGATGATACTGGCGTAAAACACAAATCACTCTACTAGGTATAGGAAGGAAGAAAAGTAGTTCATCCATTTACGTAAACTAGGAAATATCGCGATTTTGAGTTTGATAATTTTCATTAGGTTTTTCTTTAATCAAAGTACAGTACTGTATTAAGAATAAGTGTTTTTACTCACGACGTGAGTTATCCATGCGAACGTATTCATTATGCGGTGTATATTACACTGTCTACAGCACATTAGCGTACAATATAGAGAAAGAAGTTAAATTGAAAAATAATCATAATATGAATATTTAAACAGAATTTTGAAAATGGTGGCCGTTCATTTCGATACAGGCTTCAGTTCTTTTGTGCATATTATCGCACTATAAACTATTGCATCTAATTCCAATTGCCAGTTTCATCCTTCGTACTAGTAACTCATGTTGAAATAATTCTATACCTACTCTACGTACTGTTAATTCAATCTTCACTTCTGCCCGACCCGAAAATATAAAATTACTCAGACATGCTATCTACTGTCCGTCCAAGTGGTTATGCCGCATGATTGTAGAAAGGGAGGAAATCACGTGACAGTTAATTACTTAACGAGGCCCTTTTATTTAAGTTAAATTAAACGGCTGTATAATATTACGTAAACGCCCAATTTCTAAGAGAAATTAATGTTTTCAGAAAAGAGTTAAGACAGTCCAGCTTTTACAGAGGGGCGAGCAGAAGCAGGTGGGGGAAATCGGGATGCGACGTAGGCAAACGGACAGTACCTGTGCGAAAATATGATTCAATATTGAAAGCTCTTTCGTCACTGGAAAACGCGAACATATTTCTGGAACGTACTATACTCAGTAACTCAGTACTGCTTACTATCTGCTGTCTTGACTCTGTGTGGAGTTGGAACTTCATTAGTAGAAGGGGTGGGAGTGAAGTACATTCAAAAACTCAGGTGCAATAAAAATTTAAGTAAAAATAAAATTATGTCTCTGTATAAGGATAGTCTCTTTGTCGTACTTAAGTCGTTTCTACACATATTCATTTATAATTTGAGAGCGAGTCCAGAATAAATACATATCGATGCAATAACTTACCGGTACTTATGCTATCTCCTTCAGCATAAACTCAGTCGCCTTTATCGCGAACAGCGCGTGTCCGCGCAATAGTGTCTGTCATTCTACTCTGTGCTTCAATACAGTGTTAGATAATTTTTATAGAGGAACTTAAATGCAGAAAAGACTTTGTAAAACGTCCTAAAAATTGATTCGTAAGTTTAATAGCAAATATCCAGAATTTCGCACTCTGCAATAATTGTTAGGCATAGAAGGTCACTTTCGCTCTGATAACAGAGTTAAATATGAAATCTACGTTTCTACCTAGCAGATGGAGATGTAATCCAGCTGGCAATAGAGAGGAAAGAGATTTTAAGATAAATAAAACAGTTCACTGTCAACCCTGTAAGATAGTGGAGGAGCTGCTGAATGCATATTATGTCAAGAGTACCGCCAGGCAGTGTTGAAGGCATTTCCACTCGCTTTGATTTGGGAATTAGACCGTGAAGCCTTCTAAAAGTTTCTGTTAAGCGTTTCATTTAAAGATGCTCTTCAACTCAATAGTGGCCTAAGTAATGGATCTGAAAACCTCTTGTCAGGAGCTTCAAAGACGTAAATATTAAAATATAAAAAAAAGCGTACTGATATAATATGTACAGCTTTGCGGAAGTGAGTAGTGTTATCAGAACTCATGCTTTTGTATTCAAGCCGTTGTTGACTTGATAAAAAATTCTGAAAACAAAAGGTCTTTTAAAAATATCTCCAATTATATAAAAAATACTGGTTCAAAGAAATACACTATAGGTTTGTTCCAGCACGGTTCAGAATCCATGTGTGTTCCAACAAGACTAGATTCCGAACCGATACTGAACTCCAGTTCCCTGTTCCAATGTGCTTTAGAACTCGTTCGGAACGAGTGAAATCGGTTCTCGATTAAGAGCAGGAACTGGGAATTCTGAACCGTTGACGCATGCGCAGATGGTTTAATTTGAAGTTTGATTAAAATGCTTCATGACTGTGCAGGTTAAAATAAAAAATTGTCCATCATGAGTGATTTGGAAGGTGAAAGCGATATATTTTACGAGAATTAAGTTCGGAAGATGAATATAATTTTAATATGAGAAGAAACTCCGAAGGCCGTGAAAGAAAAGTTCAAGAAACGTTCCAACAAAGTAAAATTACAAACTAGTTCTGACACCGTTCACAACTGGCGCTTGCGTCAAAATAAGTTCGGTATTATAGTCGCATCGCTGTTATTTACGGCAGCCAATCACGTTGCATGTCGGCTACATTTAAACGTGTGAGTCTTGTCAGTCGCTGCTGATGACGTTATGCACTGCCTAAGGCTCGATAAATAATGAATATAATCGCCAGCCATTTTCGTTCTTTCGTTGACGTTAAAAGAAAGCACACGCATACGCTACGTGCTGCACCGTTAAACATTATCATGTCGCAGTTCCTATGAGAGTCGATTTATTATCATAGGAGCTACGACATGATAATGTTTAACGGTGCGGCGAACAGATTCCTCGTCTGGTAGCTCGGCAACGAAAGAACAAAATGGCGAACGATAATACCTACCCAGACTTTATAGAGCCTTCACTTTCTTAGGTGTAAGCAATTAACAGCGACACGACTATAGTTCGGAAGACGTTCTGAATTGCTTGCTTGAACTAACCTAATATTAGCAGAATATTGGTTTCAAATCACAAACATTTTGCATATCCGAGATCACCAGAGGTTATAAATCAGAATAATTCAGTGTTGGATCAATAAAATACACATATGCACATACACACATACACCACACACACACACACTTAAAACAACGTCGATCGTAAAACTGTACGTTTGATAATTGTAACTTGTGAATGTGAACATTATCGTAGTCATTATTTTTCTAATTCAAATAAAAATTATGTTAGAAACTCTCCGTAGTTTAGAAATTATAGACTTGGTAAAACTCTGTTTCATATTGTTAGTTCAGTATCAGTGAAAATTACTTCTTCCTGGTACCTACTCGAAACATGCTTAATGCAAATGCGTTCATAATTTAATTATTTGAATTTAATAAAAATAATGTAAAAATAGGATTAAGGAAGAACGATGACATTGTACAATATATGTATTACAAGAATACACTGTACCATGTTTGACTATTTTCTTAATAGATAGAATATGACATCGGATTTCTAGTTTTTTTTAATGATGAAGAACGTTGCTTTTGTCTAATTATTTCACCTTTTTGTAACAAACAATGCAATACATTGATTGAATGTTTATTGTCTTCTCAATATGCATATGTGACAACCTTCAAACGTGCCTGTGGTGTTCCTTATAAGTCTGTTCAGAGGAATGCATTTAGCTCAGGAGAAATTAACTACAAGAACGGTTTTTTTTAAATGTTATTAATGTTGATTGTCAGACATATGCCGGGAAAAATAAAGAATACAGAATAACGATTTATTTCACATTACAATATCCAGACATTGAAAGAGAAGTTCATATTATTTTAAACTGCGAATTTCATTCAGAAGTTCAGAAAAATAGACAGAAAACATAATCGTTTAACGGACAAAATATATTTTTCAGACGAAAAGAGACCATGCAGATCTAAGTTCATGGAGAATTACGATAATGACGATAAACTTTGCATTGCAGCGATACCAACAATGATGAATAATCGATGACGATAATGACAATAATTTTGATGGTGGATGATGATTATGAGATGGATTTGATGATGATGACATTTATGACAATGGATACGATGACATGAGATGGCGATGAAATTGATGACAATTATTAACGATGATGACAGTAATGAGATTCGCTATGAGAACCATTACCAGATGATGATGATGATGACAGTGATTACAATTTACAGTATTATGAAGTAAAGATGACAATGATGGAAATTATAATATGACTACTACAATAATAAATATTATGAGATGGCATGACGATAACAACAACTATGAGATGATGACTATGACAGTTGGTATGACACCAGTTATATTATAGAAATGACATTGGCGACAATTAGACAGCGATAATGAAAGTGGCAATGGCAATAGCTTCGTTGACAGTTACGAGACGGCGATGACAATGATCAAAATTATGAGATGGAGGTAACAATGATGACAATTATGAGTTGACGATGGCAGTGATAATTATTATTATGAGATTATGATGACGATGATGAAAATTATTAGGTAGCGATGACGTTGATGACAATTATAGTAAGGATACGATAAAAATTAGTATGAGATGGCGATGACGTTGATGACAATTATAGTAAGGATACGATAACAATTATTATGAGATGGCGATGACGTTGATGACAATTATAGTAAGGATACGATAACAATTATTATGAGATGGCGATGACTTTGATGACAATTATAGTAAGGATACGATAACAATTATTATGAGATGGCGATGACGTTGATAACAATTATAGTAAGGATACGATAACAATTATTATGAGATGGCGATGACGTTGATGACAATTATAGTAAGGATACGATAACAATTATATGAGATGGCGAAGACGTTGATGACAATTTATTATAGTAAGGATACGATAACAATTATTATGAGATGCGATGACGTTGATGACTATTATAGTAAGGATACGATAACAATTATTATGAGATGGCGATGACTTTGATGACAATTATAGTAAGGATACGATAACAATTATTATGAGATGGCGATGACGTTGATGAAAATTATAGTAGGGATACGATAACAATTATTATGAGATGGCGATGACGTTGATGACAATTACTATGAGACGACAATAACGATGATGACAAAATGACATTAGGTTTGTTGACAGTTCAAGACGGCGATGACAATGATGACAGTTATGAGATGGAGATAACAGTGATGATAATTATGAGATGATGATGACAATTGTTACAATTATCAAATAGCGATAACTTTATGATTAAGATTATTATAACAATAAGTACAACAATTATGATAGGTCGATGACGATGATGACAAATTTTGACAATGGGTACGATATCAATTATGATGACGCCATAAAGCACTATTATCATAGTAATATAACAAGAAAATATTGATGATACTGTCCATGGTTATAATATTACTTAATTTTTTTTTTACAAATTTACAAACAAAAAAAATAAGTTTCTATACTTCACAATTTCACTGTAAGAATTATCTAAACATTGGAATTAAAAAATGTATAAAAGTCTAAATAATACTAAAGTTAGGTGGGCTAAATGCATTAAACTAATATTTTTGTTTTCAAAAATATAACTCGGCGACAAAAGTTGTCTATTTAATAACTAATAATATTCTTATGCAGAGTGAACAATAAGTATAGAAAATTATTAATAACTTCTTAAATTTTAATTCTGCAAAAATAAATAAAGTTTTATACAAAAACTGTTCGAGATGAATGATACAATATTATACCAGTGTTCGAAAACAGTTATTCAGATATATAGGATGTGACAGTAAACTAATTTTTTTAAATGGCACCCTATATTAAAATTTACATATTCCGAATCTGCATTAAATTTTACGTATGAATTCGTAGAAACTTTACCCATTCACCCGTTTCTTGTGTCAATAACTATTTATTAATCTTATTTCGTGGACTTCAAATATGAGATAAATAAATATGTAAAATTGTGATGAGTAGACCATAAAGCTAAACAAAACACTATGACTAACCAAACTTTATCACAGATTCTCAAAATGAGAACTATTCACAGCCAAATAGTATCCCAGTCTATCACGAAAACAGTCCATTGTCTTCCTCATAGTTATATTACTATTCTGTTCGATCTCATATCTACAATTGAACTACATTAGCTCAGATTAAGTTATTATTTTTTCTTATAGGTTTTATCTCAATTTAAATAAACATATACTAATAGTTAAAACTTAACTGAAAAATATTGCTGGAGAATCTTTTAAGTTTTTTTTGTAAATATTCATAATTTAAATATCTATGTAATTATTGTATTGATTAAGGCTGTTTGAGTGGAAGACTTTATGACTTTAACTCTGCCAGCGAAAATAAAACATTATATTCTATTCTACAATGGTCTGTTTTTATGATATAATGGGATACTGTTTGGCTGTGAATGGTTCTCATTTTGACCGTCTGTGATAAAGTTTGGTTAGTCATAATGTTTTGTTTAGTTTTATAGCCTACTCAACATGATTTTACATACAGTACTTATTTATGTCAAATTTGAAGTCTGCGAAACAAGCCATGGGACAGATGCCGGATGGTCTATGACGAGTCCTCGGCCTCACTTTGATCTGATTACCTGGTTGAGTTTTTTTCCGAGGTTTTCCCCAACCATAAGGCAAATTCCAGGTAATCTTTTGGCAAATCCTCGGGCCTCACCTCATCTCACTACATCTCGCCTAAATATTGTAAAAAATTTTAGAAAATTGCAAAATTGTAAAAATTGTAATATATTTTAAAAATTATAATTGTAATTGTAATTGTAATCTTGTAAAATTTTGACTTCTTCCACATCTTAACGCTTCATTGCTAAAGTAAGGTCTATGGAATATAATAAATGAAATGAAAAATGAAAAGTTTAATAAATAGGTAAGAGACAAGAAACGGGAGAATGGGTACAGTTTCTACAAATTAATACGTAACATTTAATGGAGATTCGGAATATGTAAATTTTAATATAGGATTCAATTAAAAAAAATAGTTTACTGTTGCAACCTATATGTCTGAATAACTAACTGTTTTCAAACACTGGCATAATATTGTAAGGTTTATCTCCTACAGTTTTTGTATAAATTTATTTTATTAAAATTTTAGCAGTTATTAACAATATTCCATACTTATTGTTCACCATGTGTAAAAGAAATAACGTTAATAAAATAAATATGTCCTAATTCAATATTAAACACTTTACTTCCTACATTTTATAGATTCAGTGTTATAATCTAGCAGTATGTTACATTTCCTATCATATTTAAAAGAATTTCATTATAACGGCAGCATTTCTCACAGACTTACTTGGAACGCCTTAGTTTTACATCCCTGTGCCGTGTGTCCTTAGGACAGCATTGTGCATATGCCTGTATGTGCAGCGTCTCATAGTGAATTATACACACATGCGCAGTGTATAAATTGCGCGATGAGACACGAAGCACTCAAGTGTGATGTTGCCAGGTGTACTCAAAAGTCACGAAGGTCTCGGGCCACATTACATAGTGACAGTGACGAAGTTGGTGAATCTGTCTGGATTAGAGCCTGAGCGAGAGTAATCGGCGACCTCCCTCCAAGGACAGGACCCCCACCAATCTCCCGTCAGATCCCCTGGTGGACAGTGTTATACGAATCCCATTTGTCGCTGACTACACTATCTTCCTCTCTCTCTTTCTAGATTTCTGAATTTCTTCCTGTCTTCGTTACTGTCCTTTTTTCCTCATTTTACCTACTTTCCTTTCCTAATTTTTCTTTTTTTACCTAAGTTATTTTATTCTTATATATTCAATTGTTTTTCTTACTAGATTTTGGTCTCATTCTTCCATTTATTTCCATGTTCTTCCTTTCCCTCTTTTATATCTTCCTTGTTTTCTTCCATTCTCCCTTATTTTCCTTCTTCCTTCCTTTTCCCTCTTTACTTATTTCTGTATTCCTCTCCCTTTACTTTATCGTCCACAATTTTTGCTTCCTTTCTCCCTTTCCTTTCATTTCTTTATCCTTTCTTCCACTTCTTTTATTTTCTTCATATATACAGTGTGTCTGACTTAAGCCATCCATTTTTGCTTAGGCAAGAGAACAGTCGAAACATGTGGGAGGTATATAATGGTTAATGGCGGAATCAGGGGTGGATATAACGTTCACTAACATCATCACGTGAATGATTCGAATTTTAGTCTTCGTATGATAATTTTATGTTAAACACATGCTGTCAATCTGTTATGTTAATTATTTATTTTCTTTCTCCTTTCCAACATTTATTCCAGTCTTGGATAATTTTTATGGGTCATTTCCTCTTCTTATAGTTCCTGTAACATAGTTTTCTTAATACCCAAGTTACATCCAATCTTACAAATTAATTTATTTCTTTTGTTTCATTCGGAATAAACAACGAATCTTTAAAGAACAGACAGCGCAGATTTTAACACTATTTATTATTTATTTATTTGTTTATTTATGTATTTATTTAAT
Source organism: Periplaneta americana (assembly GCF_040183065.1). NCBI lineage: Eukaryota > Metazoa > Arthropoda > Insecta > Blattodea > Blattidae > Periplaneta > Periplaneta americana. Next base: position 47,278,645 of record NC_091130.1, read on the forward strand.
TATTTAATTAATTAATTTATTTATTTACTTATTTATTTGTTTATATTTATTTTATTTTATTTATTTATTTGTTTCTTTTTGTTTACTTATTTACTTATTTTAATTTAATTTATTTAATTTACTTTATTTACTTATTTACTCATAAATTTATTTATTTATGTATTTATTTATTTTATTTTATTTTATTTATTTATTTACTCATTAATTAATTAATTAATTAATTAATTAATTAATTAATGTATTTATTTATTTCAGTATATTTTGAATGTGTCACGCTTAGTGACACTACCATGAGAACGTCAAAGCCTCGGTAGGCCAAGAAAAAATTTATTCACACTGTGACAGACCATATGGCCTAAGACATACGAGATCGGTAACAACCCGCATGGATTTTAATGATGTCGACGTAGTTTGCTTTTTGGAACATCTTATATTTAATTCTTCTCTCACTATCTTTCACTTTTGTTGTTACGAGCATCACCTATTCGAACCGTGAATGGTTACCGACTGTAGACTGTAGAATTCGATCTTTTATAGCTGCTGCTGTATAATATTCTGGTACATATAATGTTGCGATGGGTTGCATATTTAGATTTTAAGTAATATTACTTATAATATTCTAGAATGACCTGGAGTTGAAGTTCTGAATTAAAAAATACGAAAGGAAGAATCGATTATTATCGAATCCTCTCAGGCAGCCGAAACAATTATGCTAACACATCACTCTAGCAAAGAGCCATGAACTATCCTCGAGAGATCCGCCTATCATAAATGTTTGTTTCTTTATTCAGGCGCATCGTTTGAATTAATGTTGCAAATAGCCCACCAAAACTATATCTATTTATTATTTTATTTATTCTCAGGCGTTACTTAAATTAAAATATAAAGCATGCGAGTTAGAGAATTTCAACTACAAAAAGTATTGTGTGTCCCTCCCCAAGTCCTGTTGTGCATGATGCCTAAAGCAATTTAACGGCATGAGTCAGAAGCCACAGTCTAGTATATACAGTCACGAAGCTTGAGTTGTGAGGGTACTAAGAACAATAGACTGTGCCGGTACTATTTCGCATTGTCTGTAATGAGGTGATATTAGCGATCCTAGTGGTTAGCAACTATCTATGGATGCATATTTACTACGTATTGAGCTTCGTGACTGTATATACTAGATTGTACAGACACTCTGTACACTCTGTCCCACTATTTACTGCCTTCTTCCCTCTTTTTCATACTTCAACTTTATTTCTTCCTCACTTTCATTCTCAATAACTTGTCTGTTTATTTCTTTCTTCTCTCCCTTCTTTCACATATTCACTGTTCAGTTTCTTATTTCTTCTCCCGTTTTTGTTTTTTCATTCTGTTCCGTCATTCACATTCTTTCGTTCTTCTTTCTCTAGTACGTTTATTCTTGTATTTTATATTTCTTCTTTCGAACATTTCTTGTATCTTTTCGTTCTTTCATTCCTTTTCTTTCATTATTTCTTCCTTCCTTTCGTACATTCATTTTTCCATTTTTATAATTCTTCTTTTCGTCCTGTTTATCATTTTCCTTTTCCTTTACTATCCTTTTCATCTCAGTTTTCCTCTTCAGTTTTATATTTTTTCTCTCTTTCTTTCAGTTTGTTTTTCTATTTTTACTTCTTTAATCTTTACGTAGAGGAGACTCGGCTAATTCCGCAATATTAAGAAGTAAATCTATTATATTTTTATCAAAATGTTTATTGAAAAATATTATCAAGGTATGTAGACATGGACGAAATTTTCGTTATCGAATGAGATAAAGAAACCTATTAAAATGCAAATATATTTAGTTATAATATATACATTACAGTTGAAAAAGAACAACTCGGGTAATTCCGCAACACTGCTGATAAATCCGCAATAGAACTTAGCTAATTCCGCAGTAGTAAATAATTATGAAATACATTATGAAAGTAACATAAAAGGAACAATTTACATGTAACAATGCTCACTTTCTTCACAGCTGTGTAGCAAAACACGAAAACAGCAAACTTTCTATGTTTCACTATATTGCCGACAGAGGCGTCGACCAAAATCCTTGATTTTTTTCTATAGCACTGCAGAGGACATGCCTCCTATTGACAGTCTCTCAAAACTTACGTTCACGCTATTGTAAAGCCGCAGTAAAATCATATATGCACTACTGCGGAATTACCCGTACTGCGGAATTAGCCGAGTTTTCATTATTTGTTTAGAATATTCATTCTTCAGTCTTATATTTCTTCTTTCGCTCTTTCTTTTTAACTCTCCGTTTCTTGCTCATCCTTGTTTAAAACATTCAATGTTCAGTTTTGTTTTCCTTCTCTTTTTGTCATACATTTTTTTCTTTTCTTTCTTTACTTCCCGTCCTTGTTTCTTACAATCACTCTACAGTTTTATATTTCTTCTTTTCTCTCTTTCTCTTTATCTATTTATGATATCTTTCTTTCTCTTTCCGTCTTTTATTTAACACATTCACTCTTCAGTTTTATATTCCATCTTTTCGTCCTTTTGCCTTATATTTATTATTTTTTTAAGTTGTTTTCCTTCCCATATTTGATTACAATACATTCAGTCTTCAGTTTTATATTTCTTCTTTTCATCCCTTCATTTATCTTTTAATTTTTCATTATTTTCCTTTCCAGCTTTGTTTCGTACATTCAATCTTCAATTTCATATTTTTTTTTTTTATAGTTTCTTGTTTCCTTCCCTCTTTTTTCCGCATATTTATTCCTCTTTTACCTTAATTTCTCTTATCATTTTCCTGATTTTTTATATTTTGTCTTTTTTCCCTGTTACTTTCTCAAATTTACCTTTTTTCTTGTTAGCCTAGTTATCCTATTCCTTCGCTCTCGAATACTGATATTAAATTTCTTTTCCAGTTACCCAATCTTCCTTGTTTTCTTTCTCTCTGTTCTTACCCTTTCTGTTTCTTTCATTGATTTCCCTTTCTTCCTCCTTTCCTCATTTCTTCTTCTCTTCGCGTTTCTATTTTTTATTTCATCTTTATTTAGCACTTCCTTTTTGTATTCATTTTGTTCCTTAATTTGTTTTCTTTCTTTCTTCATCGGTATATAGTGAGGGTCACATAAGAACAGTTCCTAAACAGCAAATATTGCCGTCTTGTCAGTGTCGCCAACTGTTACCAGATATCACACGATCCTAAGTACTAAATGACTTATTTACTTACCGTACTTTATGTTGTAAGGTTATTCTAAATAATTCAATAATTTGTAACATATTTTCGCAGGCAAACTGTACGACAAAGGGATCAACATGTCAAGTATTTTGTCTGGCAATATGAAATTCATTGGTTTGACTAAACAATTGACTACGAGACCTAACCTGAAAATGTATTTTGTTTAACCACATGAAATTATTAGTAACAACTCCGAAAACTTACCTGACTATAGTCTTGAATTATAACCACAACGCAACACATAAAATAACTATTATGTATTAATATTAATACTGATATTAATAAAATTAATTATTAGTATGTTCAAATTTCTCTAGCTTCCAGTAACCGGCTCAAAACAATTTTAATTTCATGGAACTCCAGTACCGACAAATATTATCGACATTTGTCTCAGTTACAAAATCACTACCATTTGTAGTATTTTTCAGTATCGAAATTCGAAACGAAGTTGGCAAAAGAGAATTCAACCTGTAAACTAGAAAATCACCACAATCCACTAGCATATGTAGTAATGAGGGGAAAATGGTTAGGTTTTTACCCTTAGAGTATGAAGTAAGTTGACCTGGACGATATCTAATATCATACACATTTTCTCTTTCTTTTATACTTAATTTTCTTTCTTTTCACTTCTCTTTTATTTGTGGCTATATTTCTTCTTTCCATTCTTTTCCCTTCGTTGTTTTTCGTTTCCTTGTCTTCTTTGTTGCGTGTGTGGCAGATTAATGTTGTGTATACATGAGCAATAAATTATTTGTACTTGAGGAGGTAAATTCTCCAGATAATGGCGAAAATTACACAATGAAGAGAGACGGAGTAATTTGTATTCTCGTGGAGTTGTTAACGCAGTTAAATCAGAAGCTCGTACTGGGCTGAGCAGGTAGCTCTGATTCAGGAAACAAGCCTTGCATGTACAATGTCTGTTGTGGGTCGAATGAATGAAGCCACTTGCTAACTGGGGACGGATTTAAAAGAAAAATATAGGCCTAAGAAACCCGTTATCATAACCTTTGTAAATACAATATGTAATGATTTTAATGTCACCGTATTGACTAAAAAATTAAATATAAATCAGTTTAATTAATATAGATTGTATTGGGTTACAATGGATGGGTCCACACCTGTGGAGTAACGGTTAGCGCGTCTGGCCGCGAAACCATGTGGCCCGGGTGCGATTCTCGGTCGGGGCAAGTTACCTGGTTGAGGTTTTTTCAGGGGTTTTCCCTCAACCCAATAGGCTATGAGCAAATGCTGAGTAACTTTTCGGTGCTGGACCCCGGACTCATTTCACCGCATTATCACCTTCATCTCTTTCAGACGCTAAATAACCTAAGCTGTTGATAAAGCGTCGTAAAATAATCTACTAAGAAAAAAACAATGGACGGTGAAGTCGGACTAAAAGACAAATAATTAAAGATGAGAGAGTTTAGCTTAATTAGCTTAGATATTACGTCATGTATTGTAATGTTTCACATTGTTTTCTTATATTATTATACTGTATTCCATAGTGTTCTATTTTTTAAGTGGCGTTGCATAGATTTGTGTAACTTGTGTTACGTCATATAGTATTGTATTTTGTGTCGTGTTTGCGTTGTGTTCTAATGTAAATATTATATAATTATACGAAGGAGAGTCAAAAAGTAGCCTTAATAATTGTTTTATTAATTGAATATGTACAATAAGATTACAAACACTCCATCACTTTTCAACATAGTCCCCAGAACGTTCAATGCAAGTGTTGCTGTTACACTTTGTTGAAAAATGATAAAGTGTTTGTAGTCTTATTGTACATATTCAATTAATGAAACAATTATTAAGGTTACTTTTTTACTTACCCTCGTAGTATTATATATTATTTTCTGTGGAATTGCTTTATGTTCTGCTGTAAATATTATATTGTCTTGTACAATGTATCTGTGTTGTGTTTACTTATAGGAGCTGTAATAAATTTGTGTTAATGTGTTCTGGTGTTATATAATTATTGTCCTGTGTAATGTTTTTGCATTATGTTTTTTTCTATAGAATTTTTGTGTTACGTTGATATTTTGTGTTGAGCTACAATGTGAAAAGTAAAGTGTGATTTATTGTAGTAAGTTCTGCACTCTGTTTTGTTGCAGTAATGTTGAAGTGTATTGTGTTGTGTAGCGTTGTGTAACGCCGTGCAATGTATTATGTTATGTTGTGTAGCATTAAGTTATATATTTGGGTAGTGTTTATGTTTTGTGTAGTATTTTTTGTAGTATTATGTTTTGTGTAATGCAGTCTTGTATGGTAGAAAATTTAATTTTATTACAGGAGTGTTTTACTGCGATGTCTTGTGTTATATTGTTTCTTTTTATTTTAAAAAGGTTTTGTTGTGCTATGTTGTATTGGTTGAATTGTAATGTGTTGTATTGCTTGTTTTCTATTGTGATTTATAGTGCTTTTGTATTATATTGTATTTTGTTATATCTTGTAGTGTTGTATTATGTGATATAATGTTTAGTTATGTTATGTTGCATGATCTTTGTTGTACTGTATAGTGTTTTAATGTGAATTGTATTTTTTGTTTGTGTAGTGAGTTTTTTTGTTCTGTTGTGTAGTGTTTTCTAGATTTATATAATATTTTGTTGTGCTGTGTTCAGTGGCGAAGCTTAGGTGCAAGTACTGGGTAGGCTGAAAAAATCGTATATTTTTTATACAACAGAAGTTTCTCGACTTTTCTATCAACATTTTTTGCGACACGCACGAAGATGATGACCTCTCAATTTCATCTCCAAACAGAATACAGGCCAATATAACTTATTTGTCTCAGAGCACCCTGTTAGCCAAGAATATTTTTATACCATAACAACTGAAACTTTATATTTTGTCTTCCTCCATCCGCTACTTTAATATGTAAATTTGGTGTCGAGCTCCTATCTTTGTAAACACATTTTTTTCATACATTCAAATTAAAAACTGTTCCTCTTTTAATTCTACAAAATATAATGACCTCAATGTTACCTCAGTATGAGCAATTTTACACAAAATTAATATGTAATATACACTATGCACTTTTGATTAAACTAACAATTAACAACGCAGCGCATTACAAACCACCAATATAGCGCAACGAATTATTGCGAAGGTGAGGATAGCCGCGTTTCGTACGGAGATGTAGCTAATCGATAACTCCTCCCTGGTCTCCCTCAAGCTTACGAGTCCAGGTCGTAGCCATGCCTTTAGAGACTTCTACCAGAACCCTCGCACTGAACTCTCCATCCTGGAATGACTGCCAACAGTGAAATTAATATATGGAAGGATCAGAGAGCAACCAAGTGTTACGATATATCATTATTACGAACTTATAGGCCTACTGTTACTAGAAATAATAACTCAAATTTTTTTTGGGGTAGGCTAAGTCTCGAAAACCTCTTAAGAGCTTCGTTTTATTGTGTGCTATTGATATTAATGTATTGTGTGGTAAAGTGTTTTGTATTGTGTTGTATAGTGGTTTGTTATATTGTGTAGTGTTTTTTTGTGTTCTGTTGTATTTGTTGAAATGTATTATGTTATATACTCTGGCTTTGTGTTGTATTTTATAGCGTTTTCTTGTATTTTATACTACCTTGTTATATTGTATAATGTAGTGGTTTTGTTATATTGTGGAGTGTTTTATTGTGTTCTGTTGTATTTGTTGAAATATATTACGTTATGATTATACAGAGGCTTTGTGTTGTTTTATAGCATTTTGTTGTATTTTATACTACCTTGTTATATTGTATAATGTAGTGGTTTTGTTACATTGTGTAGTGTTTTATTGTGTTCTGTTGTATTTGTTGAAATGTATTACGTTATGATTATACAGAGGCTTTGTGTTGTTTTATAGCATTTTGTTGTATTTTATACTACTTTGTTATATTGTATAATGTAGTGGTTTTGTTATATTGTGTAGAGTTTTATTGTGTTCTGTTGCATTTGTTGAAATGTATTATGTTATAATTATACAGAGGCTTTGTGTTGTTTTATAGCATTTTGTTGTATTTTATACCACTTTGTTATATTGTATAATGTAGTGGTTTTGTTATATTGTGTAGTGTTTTATTGTGTTCTGTTGTATTTGTTGAATGTATTACGTTATGATTATACAGAGGCTTTGTGTTGTTTTATAGCATTTTGTTGTATTTTATACTACTTTGTTATATTGTATAATGTAGTGGTTTTGTTATATTGTGTAGTGTTTTATTGTGTTCTGTTGTATTTGTTGAAATGTATTACGTTATGATTATACAGAGGCTTTGTGTTGTTTTATAGCATTTTGTTGTATTTTATACTACTTTGTTATATTGTATAATGTAGTGATTTTGTTATATTGTGTAGTGTTTTATTGTGTTCTGTTGTATTTGTTGAAATGTATTACGTTATGATTATACAGAGGTTTTATGTTGTTTTATAGCGTTTTGTTGTATTTTATACTACTTTGTAATATTGTATAATGTAGTGGTTTTGTTATATTGTGTAGTGTTTTATTGTGTTCTGTTGTATTTGTTGAAATGTATTATGTTATAATTATACAGAGGCTTTGTGATGTGTTTTATAGCGTTTTGTTGTATTTTATATACTACTTTGTAATATTGTATAATATAGTGGTTTTGTTATATTGTGTAGTGTTTTATTGTGTTCTGTTGTATTTGTTGAAATGTATTATGTTATATACAGTGGCTTTGTGTTGTGTTTTATAGCGTTTTGTTGTATTTTATACTACACATCTACCAAAAAGTAATTGGGCACTGTTTTTAGCCCTTTAGAACCTCATGGTACCACCTCTTGTTGCTATAACAGCAGCCACCCTATCAGGCATGTTCTCCACTAGTTTGTGTAGGATATCCACTGGATTGCGTCACCATTCCTCTTGCAACATGACACTCAGTTGGAAAATGGAAGTTGGCCCCATGTTTCGGCTTCTACTGTGCAATGGTATGCAGACAATAATGTTCACCGGCTGGACTGGCCAGCACAGAGTCCTGATCTCAATCTCATTGAGCACCTTTGGGCCGAATTGGACCGGCGATTGAGGTCTCGGGAGATGCGGCCAACTTCCACTGGCTGCTGTTATAGCAACACGAGGTGGTTCTAAAGGGGCAAAAACAGTGCCCAATTACTTTTTGGTAGATAGTGTACTTTGTTATATTGTATAATGTTTTTTGTCGATTGGTGCGATATTTCTTTGTATTGTGTAGTGTTATATTATGTGTTATTAGTATAGTGTTCTATAGTGAATTGTACGTAGTATTCTGTAGTGTTTATCAGGTTGCATTGTATTAATATGCGTTATGTAATGTAATGTCATTTTTGTTTAATGTAATGTTAAGTTATATTATGTTACATGGTGTGGTGATGTACTGCTCTTCATAGTTTCGTGATATGCAGTATCATGTTGTGTTGTGTTGTGTTGTGTTGTGTTGTGTTGTGTTGTGTTGTGTTGTGTTGTGTTGTGTTGTGTTGTGTTGTGTTGTGTTGTGTTGTGTTGTGTTGTGTTGTGTTGCAGTGTAGTACCATGTAGTATAAAATGGTGGTGTATTGTTGGTACTGCAGTGTTGTGTTGTTCTGTACTGTATTGTATAATGTAGTATAATTTTGTATTTTGCAGTGATGTATGATATAGTTTTGTATTATTTTATCGTAATGTCTTAAGTTCATATTACTTTTTAGTTGTTTTATGTTATGTGCCATGAGTCTGTACGATATTGCTCTTAGTCTACTTGCTTCAGTCACTGGTTTCCTATAAGATAATATAACTTACATAGTTTGCCAAAATTTCTTATTCTTTTTTAATCTTTGTAATTCGATTAACAAAAATTCAATAAGTATACTAACTCATCGTTAAGTAGGTGAGAGTCGTTTCTCTTCATTTTATAATACAAGTGAAAACTTATTATTATTATTATTATTATTATCATTATTATTATTATTATTATTATAAAATATTTATAAAAATTAAATTCTTGAAATTTAAAATAATTATAATCTAAACGAATCGATTTTACATGGAATTTGAAGACCTACAAGAGCCATCGTGACTTTTGAAACGCCAGATAGGAGACCTGCGTGCAGATGCCTGTCTGTGTGCCAAATATCTTATGTTTACTGTGTCGTCAAGTGCCTGTCAACATTAGTTATCTTGCTTCCTGTGTCTGTTTCACATTACAGCCACCGCCAATTTGTCAGCGTGGCGCTTGTTAGCCCCACGAACTAGTTATTGTGATTGTTTTCCCCTCAGCTGCAAAGTTTTAGACAAACTTTGCCCCAAGATGTGAACTGTGTTCACTTAGTTTACAGAGTCTCTGATCATAATGTCTTCGGTTCGAATACTGAGTAGAAGTTAGAATCTTAGTCGTAGTTACTGAATTCAAGAGCAAAATTTGTTACTTCTAAAGACAAAACTTTTAGAGAATTTATTTAACAAAGATCTGAGAAAATTAAGAGAATTTTCTAAGAATTACAGTTTTGTTATTTCTTTTATGTTCATCTAATACTTCCACAGCTACTTACTACATTATTTTCCATTATAACCAGGTAATCTTATTAACCTACTATTTCCGCTAATACTCGTACGTATTCATACTATTTCTACTGCAACTTTTAATCGCTAGATTCTTGATCTCCCATTATCACGACATTCCTCTCTTGTGATTGGTTCAATTATTTGCTTTAAGAAAAATTAAAAACTTGACTTTACCAAGCTTCTAATTTTACGTGTTATGAATTGATCTATGTGAACGTTATGGTTCGAACAAAGTACCTGTATCAGGATAGGCATCCTTGGTCCGTGCGTTTTGTTTACAAACGTTAACTAGTTGTCGTATGTCTCCCAGCCAGTTCAATTGCTCTGCCTTATAAGCTTTGGCGGTAACAACTTTTGTCAGGTTTACTATGCCGCCATCTAGTTATTACATAAGGAGTCACGTCATAACCCCCATTTGAATTACATTAGCGACTGTACTGCCATCTCGTGTTCGTTCACGGCGGACGGGTGGCGATTCTGGCGGTTGTTCTCTTCAAAGTGCTACCGATTTTAACATAGGGATGAGGAATCTGTTATGTATGTGATCTGGGTTTCTAGCTAGTGGAAGAGAATAGTGTTTACTGGAGCAAATTAAGACCCTATCCTATACAGTTATACAGCCTATCCTGATACAACTACTTTATCCGAACCTTAGTGATCGGTGATCATATTTAAAATAATGTATCTTACTGGAATGGCTTCTTCATTTCACCGTTATATTTAAGTAAAATTTTGCATTATGAATGCGGTAAAATAGCATGTTCAAGACTTTCCAAATAATTTATTAATTTTATTGTCTTCTAAGTAAATAATGACATATTCTTATTCATCTAAGAATTGACAATTTTTTGAAAGATTTTTCTAATGAGATTTAAGAACATTATGGCGCCATGCACCACAAAAATATGGCGTCCTAACCGAGAAAAGTTGTTTGCGAGTTAATTTAATTATGTGAATTAAGCTCGTGCCTTTACGCCATGGATTCTGTGGAATTCGGTGGAAGAATCAGGTGGCAGTTGAAAGCACGACACAGGAACAAGATAAAAAAATGTATTCTGATAAACGAATGTGCCTGGACCATGCTCTTCTTGTGTGATCTGTCTGCTCTGTGTTCATGTTTCTCTTTGTCTTCTTTTTTTCTGGATGTCTTTGTTTACCTACCCGCAGCACGTTCCCACACGAAAGGTAAGTTTAGTTGTTGTAGACACTTAGTGTACTTATGACTGATGTATCCAGTCATTACTGTATTACAGGATGGTAATCTTATTGTCAAGTGGGATATTAAAGACGATACATTACAAGCATGCGAATTAAACACACTGCATACGCATGCGTATTAGTACCTACTGTATTCTCCTTCCTATCTGGCCATTTGATTACCGTCCTACTGTTTCTTATTTACTTGTTATTAATTATCAAATTACTGTATGTATAATGTTTCTGGTGTTTAATTATTATTAATGACACACTCATTAACTAAGGGTCACATTATACACGATTGGCTAGAAATTCACTGTCCACAAATATACATTAAAATGTCTTCTACTTCTATTTATCTTTCTACATTTCTCATATTACCTATCATTTATTATGATTTGTCTTTAAAATAGCTTCTAACTTTCTACAGAAAACTTTGCGAAGATAATAGCTATTCTATAAAGTCAGTGAATTTTTAGGCTACTTCTTGATTTTAGGTAAATCGCAAGATTTCCAGCACTTACTATTTATTTCTATAGGCTATATTCATCTTATTTTATTTCTTTTCTTTTCTTTATTATATTAACCAATATCCAACTTATTTCTTTTCTTGGTTTCTCCTTGTTCACATTTTATGTAGCTTCTTTTTTATATTACTTCACACTTCACTCTCTTGATTTCTTTCCTATATTCTAAATTTATTTTTTATTTGTTCTTCTTACTCCTTTGTTTCGCATAATTTTTTTATTTTTCTCTTGCAGTCTTTTACTTCATTTTCCTCTTCGTTTCGTCTTCTTTCCTATTTCGTTAACATTAATAATTTTCTCGTCTATCTCTTTAGATGTCTTTCATATTACTTTTCTCGTTCTATCATGATTTTTCTTGCTTCCTTCTTTATTATCATAATATACTAGTATATTACTTCTTTCCTTGTTATTTTCATATTTTCTTTCCACTTCTCTTCCTTTTCACTACATTCTCTATCTTATTTTTAATTCTGGCTTTCTTTCCTTCTCCTATTTCCTTTCTTTTTCATTTCTTTCTTTCATTTCCTTTCATTATTTATGTCCCTATTTTTCTTTCACTATCTTATCACTTTCTTCCAGCATTTCCCTTCTTTCATCCTTCTATTCTCCTTCCCTATGCTTCTCTCTCGCTTCTATTCTCCTTCCCTATTTTCCTTTCCCAATTTTCCTTCCTTTTTTATTTTCCTTTTCTATTTATCCTTCTTATTTATATTCTTCTTTTGTATCATGCCTTTTTGTTTCTATTCTCCTATTATATGCTACCTTCTTTCTTTTATTCACCTTTCCTGTTATTACTTTCTTCTTCTATTCTCCCTTTCTATTCCTTCTCCTTCCTTCTATTCTGCTTTTCCATTCTTGCTTCTTGCTTCTTCCCCATTCTTGTTTCTTACTTCTATTCTCCTTTCTATTCTTCCTTCTTGCTTCTACTGTCCTTTCTATTCTTCCTTCTTGCTTCTACTCTCCTTCCGTATTCTCTCTAATTTCTTCCATTTTATTTTTTTAGTCTTCTTCTTGCTTCTATTCTCTTTTCCTACTCTTAGTTCTTTCTTTTATTCTTCCTTTTATTCTTCCTTCTTGCTTCTATTCTCCTTCCGTATTCTTTCTTATTTCTTGTATTTTCTTTTCTAGTTTTCCTTCTTGTTTCTCTTCTCCTTTCCTATTCTTCGTTCTTTCTTTTATTCTTTCTTTCTATTCTTTCTTCTTGCTTCTGTTCTCTTCCCTATTCTTCCATCTTGTTTCTGTTTTTCCTTCTTGCTTCTATTGTCCTTGTGTATTCGCTCTTCTTGTTCCTATTCTCCATCCGTATTTTTCCTTCTTGCTTCTATTGTCCTTGTGTATTCGCTCTTCTTGTTTCTATTCTCCTTTCGTATTTTTCCTTCTTGCTTCTATTGTCCTTGTGTATTCGCTCTTCTTGTTTCTATTCTCCTTTCGTATTTTTCCTTCTTGCTTCTATTGTCGTGCATTCGCTCTTCTTGTTTCTATTCTCCTTTCGTATTTTTCCTTCTTGCTTCTATTGTCCTTGTGTATTCGCTCTTCTTGTTTCTATTCTCCTTTCGTATTTTTCCTTCTTGCTTCTATTGTCGTGTATTCGCTCTTCTTGTTTCTATTCTCCTTTCGTATTTTTCCTTCTTGCTTCTATTGTCGTGCATTCGCTCTTCTTGTTTCTATTCTCCTTTCGTATTTTTCCTTCTTGCTTCTGTTGGCGTGTATTCGCCCTTCTTACTTCTATTCTCCTTTCGTATTCTTCTTTCTTCCTTCCTTCCTTTCTTTTTTCCTATTTTTCTTTCTTTCTTTCTTTTATTCTCCCTTTTCATTCTTACTTCGTGCTTCTATTGTCTTTTACTTTCTTTCCCTTTGTTTTCTTAATTTTTTATCTTCATTGTCGCTTTTCATTTGTATTACTTTAGTTCTCCATTTCATTCCTTCCTTTTATCAGTGGGTTATTTTACATTAAATATTAAAGAAGCTCAATAGCTCTTAAGTAAAATAATTCCAACTTTTCTTTTGTTGTTTTCGGAAACTACCGCATACAACAATAATTCTTTTCCAAATATCTACACATAGAATCTTACATATTCACTAAAATCTCTTCTTAAATCCTATTCCATTAGCTCATCTATTCATTTATCATGACGATGTTCACTAAATAAGATCACATATTGAAGTCCTATTGCATTTGAAACTGCTTATAACTTCACTTGTAACAGGCGAATTGAATTTAACTCGTATTGCAGGCAGGAAAAGGGTGAGTTACAGAACGATATCCATTATGCTAAGGAAAGAACAGTATCTTGCTATCCGAGACTACACGAGTCCGAAGAAAACCTACACTGTATACTTACATTACACATTACAGTAAAATAGTATCTCTCAAAGAGAGTTGCATAAAATTATACTGAAAGCAGTACTTGGTTGCAGCTCTACGTCTTTTAAAAGAGATTTGAAGCTGTAAAACTCAACATGATACATAAATTCACTTCAGCAATAACCTTCATTTCAAAGTTTTAAGAGAAGCATGATATACACTTCTAAGAGCTTGCAATGTAGAGAAATCTGAATCGTAAAAATGGCACAGTTAAGTAATTATTCTAAAACGAAATAACAAAAAATTCTGTGTAATCTACGTAGAAATTGACAAACACATTTTATCTTAACTATTCTGTTCCTTTCATTTAGTCGATAAACATTGAATCTTAGACTACATAAACTTCCATAACCAAGCATTATTTTATAAACTTACTGTGGACAGAGTAACTATGTCGTAGAAAAAGAATAATAAATAATCGAGATAGGTAGTGTGGAGGAAATATTTGTACTTATTGTAAATAATTGTAATAATTTCTTCTTTTCCGTAAATAAATAATACATATTGTACCCAGAATTATTTAGATAATTGCAAGCGAGCGCCATACAGCCAATCAACCTCTCACTGACACTCGATTGAACTATGAGAATCTGATCATACTGATAGTACAGTCTCGTATATACAGTCACGAAGCTCAATACGTAGTAAATATGCAAACATTAGATAGTTGCTCACCACTAGGATCGCTAATATCGGCTCATTACAGGCAATGCAAAATAGTACCGGCACAGTCTATTGTTTCTAGCACCCTCAAAACTCAAGCTTCGTGACTGTATATAGTAGACTGTGCTGATAGCACATAGCATGGTGTTCATGACATGAATTTTTAATTTCTAAAAATTATAGAAAATTTTTAAGCAAAAATTATGGTTTGTAAGAAAATGTTTCTCTCATGAACCAATTCTCAAATTTAAAAATCCATGCGCAGTTTTCTTTATCATGAAATGTAAATCCTTCACAGAAGATTTTTAAAAGAAAAAAACATTCGAAGCCGTCAGGGATGTTCTGAATTTACTCATAATTTAATATCATTAAAATACGTGAAAATTAATATCTAAGGAACTAATGAATGAAACTTGATGAAATTTGGTACTGTTATTTAAATGTACAGACACAAAAAAAAACCCGCCGATTTTGAAAAAAAAAATAATAAAAAAAACTATAAAAGTTTCAAATCTCAGTCCTAGTGTCCATTAATGTAAATGTGAGAGAGCGGAAGTCATGAGCTAATTGTGGGTGACTCGTGAAAGTCAGCGACCTGCTTTCGATATGGTTCGTATCTTGGCTGCAAAGTATATAATTTACACGATTCATACAATTGATGCCAAATTGCCTGCACATTTGAATATCGTATATTTTTTAAGATTTCATAACTTCTGCAACACAAGATAAGGTATCAATCAGTAGCATAGCCTACTTTATCATCTTTGCAATTAAATTATGACATTTAAGAACAATTATTTCTATGCATGTGAAGTCTGACGTGTAATATGTAGCTAGTCGGCGATGTATGCAATGGAGGAAAAAGGAACTGGCCACTCTACCCCATAATCTCCTGGCCTAGTTGTCTCATAAGTGGTGCCTTTTTGATATCACTTGTGAGGTACAGATCTGTCTTCGGACAGTTGACTAAACAACAACAGTATGTTTTGTACATAGTGTTCCAGTAAACGTGTGCAAAAATTGAACGGGACATAGGGGATGCTCTGTTGAACATTTCGAGATAGGAAATTTGTAGTCTGTGAAGCCAGATTAAGGGGATGCGCTACTGAAAAATATCAGTTTTTGAAGAAATTTCATGTTTTTTTTTTACTCTAAAAATATTTTACTTACAAGCCATGCAAATATAATATAATATATGAAATAATTCAAATTCTAATTTTTGAGTTCCAAAAAACGAAATTTTGAACATTACCCTTGCTTCATATGCTAAATTCCAATGCTCCATTACCCCAAGCTGTCTTTCAGCTATAATATGCACTATAAAAAACATAGAAAACTCTTGTTTTAGATTCCAAAAAACGGTTTCCAAAATTAAACGTGTTATTTTCAAATTTTATTTTTTTAAATCATTTCTTGACTTAGGTCATTGAAATTTTCCAGATTAATTCATAATCATGATCATTATATGCTGTTAAAATTTCAATACATTATCTCATAAAATGTATAAATTAAAAAATTCAGTAGCGCATCCCCTTAAGGAGATATGGACTTAAAATATGTGGGGGAGAGCCTGAAGACTAGGCAATCAGTGATGCATTTTTTTACCTATAGTCCCACAAGGTGGCTATGCTTTACGCGTATTTCCTTTGTTGTTACCGGTATCCATTAGTTTATTTATATTATATTAGTTATGAACAGGGAAAGGATTTATATGTAAATACATATTTACTTATAAAGCTAATATAATTTATATTTTGCATTATCTTTATGTTTCACAATGTGTAGGGTTGAAAAATCCTACTTTTATTTTCCATATTTTTCCATATTTTAGAGTTTAGTACATATTTTCGTTAATTTCCATATATTTTCCATATTTCATATAAAACAGTCCATATTATATTAGGTTTAACAATAAAACAAAACAAAATTCCATTAACTTTTAAAAATACATTTCAACAATAGAGATTTAAACACATGTTCAGTAATCCCTTTAACATCAGAGTTATTTGAAAATTAGCAGTCCTATCAACAATGGGAAAGTAAGTTACAAAACTGTATTAATTTAATTTAAAATTTTTAACAGACTTCAGTTGTGCAGCTCAACAGTTAAATGCCAGTCAGAGTACACATAGGTTTAGTTTTGTAAATCATACTATAAAGACGGTAAATATGCCAAAAGTACGTCATTCAGTCAATTTAAAATCAAAACTAACAAGTTACATTTCAGAATTTAAAGAAGATGGTTTATCAACTGACAATAAAATATTATTTTGTAATTTGTGTCAGTGTGCAGTATCATCTACACAAAAGTTCCTGGTGCAACAACACATTACAACTAGTAAACATCAGGCCAACAAACAACTAAATTCCAAGCAGAGACAATTGTTTTTAACACAACCAACAACATCGAATGTAAGATCTGAGTTTAACATCGACCTGTGCCGTTCTCTCATCTCTGCTGATATTCCTCTCTACAAACTAAAGAATAAGGTCTTCAGGGAATTCCTTGAAAAATATACTCAACATACAATCCCGGATGAGTCAACACTTAGGAAGACGTATGCTCCATCCATCTACGATGAGACAATACAGAAGATAAGAGATGAAATTAAAGATAGTTCAATTTGGGTTTCCATTGATGAGACTCCCGACAAAGAAGGTAGACTTGTTGGTAATGTAGTTATCGGTTTGTTAAGTGAACAATATTCTGAACGAATTCTTTTACATTGTGATGTTCTAGAAAAGTGCAATAACAAAACTATAGTTAAACTGTTCAACGAAGCTATGGGTATCCTGTGGCCAAAGGGTATTATGTACGATAATGTGTTATTCTTTATTAGCGATGCTGCCCCTTATATGGTCAAAGCTGGACAAACATTATCTGTTGTATATCCTAAATTGACTCATTTTACTTGTGTGGCGCATGCATTTCATCGTGTGGCAGAAGTGGTCAGAGACAATTTCCCTAAAGTAGATTTGTTGATTTCATCAGTGAAAAAAGTATTTCTCAAAGCTCCCAGTAGAGTTAACGTGTTGAAAGAAATGTACCCTGAAATTCCATTGCCACCAAAGCCAATTTTAACTAGATGGGGTACATGGCTAGAAGCAGTTGAATATTATGCCGAACATATAGACTCTATTAACAATGTTCTCCTTGCATTGGACTCTGAAGATGCAGTCTCAATTGATACTGCGAAAACAGTTACCTGTGACATAAGTGTGAAGAATGACTTAGCTCACATTCAGCATACATTTTCATGCATCATAAAAACGCTCAAAAGTCTCCAAAATAGGCACCTTTCACTATCTGAAAGTTTTGAAATTATAAATAGTACTGTGGAACAACTGAATCGTGGTAGAGGTAAAGTTGCAGATGCAGTAAGAGCTAAGGTGGACACTGTACTTTCAAAAAACCCTGGATATGAAGAACTACAAAAGGTTGTTGCTGTGATGAGTGGTGAATCAACAGTGAAGATTAACTTGGACTTATCCCCAGCAGACATTGTGAAATTGAATTATGTACCAGTTACTTCTTGTGACGTCGAACGCTCTTTTAGTCAGTATAAATCTATCCTCAGAGACAATAGAAGAAGATTCACTTTTCAGCACTTGAAAGAAATGTTTGTAACCTATTGTTATGGTAACAGACAATAAAAATTGTGTTTTGTTGAAACTACATTGGAAGATAAGGTACGTCCATTATATTTTTTGTTTAGTTTGATTAAAATGTACCAATATTTAACGTACATAGTCATTTTTTTATAATTTTAAGTCCATATTTAATTCCATATTTTGGTAAAAATCCATATTTAATTCCATATTTTGGTAAAAATAACTACATATATATTTACATATTTCATATATTTTTAGTCCATATAAATCCGTTCCCTGGTTATGAAGATAAATGTACCAAAGCGACTAATAAATTATAGTCCTATTTAAAGCTAACACTTTTTTTAAATTAGGAAAAATAAATTTCCTTCAATTATTACTCCATTTGTGTAGTCAGATAATGTCATTAGAGTTCTTGAATGGTGAAGTGCAACTGGTGTTCTGTCTACCCTGCAAAACATTAAGAACAACCCTTGAAAGTCGGATATTCGGCTGGATGTTCAACATCGCCTGTTGTTCTCCGACCAGTCGAATATAAACCTGTTCTAAGCGCTGTTCTGCAGCTCTCTAATACCCATTTCAGTTTGGTTGATAGGCTTTCCTCTCTACTCACACTCTTTACCATCCGTGAAGGGGAAGATGTTACTGTCCGTCTCACTAACGTTCGACTAATTGACTTTGAACATAGTGAAAATTCTTATTATTGAAAACGTTTACCGGTAATCTATATTTCGAAAATCTATACTAAGCGTTTATATTTCATTTTATTGTTGTTTACATCAACTGGCACATTAAAAAGCTACCGACAGCAGAAGATAAATGTTTTCGTCACCGCTAGTTGCTACTCTACAGTATAAACGACGGAATAATCTGCACTGTGTCACTCCCCCTTGACTTCATAATACAAACTAGCATCCCTTTATTTAATTAATTATTAGTTGAAAATTTTGTAAAAACGACACTAAAATATACTTAAACATGTAACTGTCAAACATCTGTGTCACTGTATTTTATATCCACTTATGTACTTTATTTAATATGTTATTTTCTTGTGTGTACAACTTGGGGGGTGCAGGTATAAGAGATAACAGCTACCGGTCTGTTATACTGACGGACTCAGGGCAAGTAGAAGGGGAAAGAAATGCCTTCGCATCCTCTCAACTTGTATGAAATGTCGTTTAGAGTGTATGTCCTCAAAATATGGTACATTGCCAGCCATTTTGTGTTATAGTCATTTGTATTTTGTGTTGTTGAATGGTTCACACGTTACATTAAAAGTTGTCTGGATCTTATCTTCCATTTTCGAAATTCAGGTCCGGATGTGCTTGTTTATAGTCATGATTGCTTGTAAAAGCGAAGTGCTCTCATCTCGACGGCCCTTAATAAGAGTGCGGATCCAAATTCCGCTGTGGATGAGACAAGTTGACTCATGTGCAGATGGCAGTTGCCACTGACGACGTAAAGTAGTGCAGAAATAATTGCGGTACTTCCAACTTCTTGGTTTCCACTGCTCTGTTAACAGCTTTCTTCGCTCGGCTCTAACGACCAGATCTTGGGCCGCGTCCAAATGTGTCAACACGCACAAGTGGGTGAAAATCCCTCGCGACTTATAAGTCCTGAGTTGTTGAATTGTCGCCATTCTTCCTTAAAGATTGGGTCTGGTTCGTTTTCTCTAATTACCACAGAGTCGACTGTTCTCGATGAGATTCTTCGTGACTTCACCAGTTCTCAGTGTGTGGTCCGAGGTTCGTTTATGCTTCTTCGTGTTGATGCAAATATCGAAACGAAAATTATTTTCTCTTCCTATCTTTCTGTCTTTCTTTCAATGGCAAATAGGAAAAGGCTCTACTATGCTCTTAGTGTGTTGTGCAGAGATGCATGTGTATAAAACAGTGCTGAAATGAAGCATTTGAATTGCTTCCCTTACTTCCTTTCTTCCGTCTTCGCTCGTAACGGCCTGCAAGACAAAGTACCTCTAAATTTTTATTTCCATATTTATTTGTCTTCTTTCTTTCTTTTTTTTTTCTTCTCTTCTATTCTCCTTTCTTTAACAATCTGCGACACAAAGAGTCACCAGGTTCCTTCCATTTGTTTTTCTTTCTTTGTCAAACTATGGAAAAAGGCATATTTAAGTTTATTCTTTATTTATTTGTTTGTTTACTTTATTTACCAGTATATGAGACAAGACAGCTTCGCTTCCTTTCTTTACCAAACTATGGAACAAGGCATCTCCAAGTCCATTCTTTATTTCTTTCTTCCTAAACTTCTTTCTGTCTACCTATCTTTCTTTCCTTCTTTCTGTATTTCTTTTCTTCCTTTCTTTGTCAAACTATGTGGCAAAGCATCCTTAAGTTCTTTCTGTCTTTCTTTTTTTCTTGCTTTCTTTCATTCCTTCATCAATCTGTGGAACAAAGCATCTTTATTTTTTTCCTTCTATCTTTATTTCCATTTTTATCAATCTATGAACAATGCATATTTATTATTTTCTTTCTTTCCTTAAGCCTTTAGCTTTCTTCCATTATCATGCTATATGGGGTAACGCATCTTTAAGGTCTTTCTTCCTTCCTTCCTTCTTTCATTCTTTCTTTCTTTCTCTGCTTCTGTTCTGTATCAATCTATGGAAAAAATCTATAACTGTATTTATATTTGTTTCTTTGTTTCCTTTCTTTATTAATCTATGGAACAAAGGATATTTAAATCCTATGTTATGTTTGTCTTACTTTGCTTTTTTTGTTTATCAATCTATGAGAAAGAATTTTAAGTCTCTTTCTTTCTTTCTTTCTTTCTTTCTTCTTTGTTTCTTTCTTTCATTTTCTTTGTTTTCTTTTTTGCTTACTTCCTTTATCGGTGTATGGTAAAAAGCATACAAAGCATCTATAACTCCTCTTTCCTCTACTTTCTTTATCAATCTATGGCACAAAGCATTTTAAGTACTTTCTTTCATTACTTATATATTTTTTATCAATCTATAGCCAAGGCATCATTATTTCTTTCTTTCTTTCTTTCATTCTTTCTTTCTTTCTTAGGTACAAAACATTTTCAGTCCTTTCTTTCTTTACTTCCATCTTTATCAATGTAAAGTAGAAGACATCTTTAAATATTTTATTTATTTACTTCTCTCTTCTTTTCTTTCTTCCTTCCTTTCTTTTTCTTTCGTCCTTTCATTCATTCGTTAATTAATTCATTCATCCTATCCATGCCTCCTTTCTGTCCCAATATATGTCACATAGCTTTTTAAGTCCTTTATTTATTCCTTTTTTTTTTCTTTCTTTCTTTACTCCCTTTATCTATCAATCTATGGCACAAAGCATTTTAAGTTTTTTCCTTATTTCTTTGCTTCCTTTCTTTCTCTGTTACAAAGCATTATAAGTATTTTATTTCTTTTTTTGCTTCCTTTCTTCATCAGTCTATGGTTATCAATTTATAATATGTGACAAGGCATATTTAAGTATTTTGGTGGTGGTGACGACGACGAAGTCGAATACGAATACGATAATGGCAAAATCCACTACTCATGAGACAGAAGGAGAATGAGACAGAAAATAATAGGCGAAGATTAAGAAGGTAATATGAGAATATTTAGAATGGACGAGACAGGAAGGAAAGGGATATATGAGGAAAAAGAAAGAAGAAAGAAATAAATACAAAAGAAAGACGAAGAGAATGAGATAGAAATTATTAAAAAATCAGAAAATTAGGAAGTAAAATGTAGGAAGGAAGAAATCTAGAATAAATTGAGGGTAAAAAGAAAATGGAAGAATAAATATAGAAGAGGAAAATAAGGAAGAAATTAAGTAAGAAATAAATATGAAAGCAAAAAAGAAGTAAGTAATGAAATAATGAACGCTAGAAGAAAGGAAAACAAGAAACATATATGGAAAAATAAGTAAAAATATAGTGGGTTTCTGTAGTGAAAGAAATAAAATGGTACCAAATAAGGGAAAATTAAGTCAATAAGAACGGAAGCAAGTGAGGAATAATATAGAAGAAGGGAATAATCAAGAAGAACGGAAGAGAGAAAAAAGAAAATTGTCAAGAAAGAAACAAGACAAGAAAGAAAGAATTGAAGAATAACGGAAGAAATAATAATAATAATAATAATAATAATAATAATAATAATAATAATAATAATGGTTTATTTAACCTGGCAGAGTTAAGCCATACGGCCTTCTCTAACACTCAACCAGGAGTAAAACTGCGATGCAAAAAGCACTACAAATTTACAAAGTAAAGTACACTACAATTTTACACACAAAACTGAAGTAGATAATCATAATATATTATAAAAAACAAGTCAGTAGAAATTAGACGTAATTTATTATAACATATAGAAAGAAAGGAAAATGTATAATAAAATGTGAACAGTAGGTAAAAATAAATGAGGCATAAAAAGTATAAAAATATAAGACGATAATAATAATAATAATAATAATAATAATAATAATAATAACAATAATAGTAATAGTAATAATAATAATAATAATAATAATAATAAAATAGTGAAGTACAAAGCATACAATGAACACAATATTTTTAGTTACATACAGTAAGGAAAAACACAAAGATATACCAATATCGGGAAATATGAAAACAAAAAGATAAAATAAGTTAAATATCACTAGAAAGACAAAGATGTGAATACGTGGAAACATGCAATACAACACTTGTCATAACAGTAAATTAGTTTGGCAACTCGTTATAAGATAAGTTTCTATCTTGGATTTGAAAGATTTTAATGTTCGGCAGCCCTTGTCTTCAGGCGGCAGAGAGTATAAAGTAAGAAAAAGAAAAAAGTTCAGAATAAGATAATAAAATGAAGATAGGAGGCCTACTTGAAACTCAAGAATAATGGCATTTTAAAAACAACTTTAAATTAGTGTATTTCTGAAAATATTGAGATTAGGACAAATGTTTAGATGATATTTTTTCCTCAGAATGTCTTCGGAAATAAGCTCCGTAAAGAACGGTTAAATCCTCGTGAATCAATTTTTCTTTGTTACAATATATAAAAGTAACGTGACGTAGTCTAAAGTGTTCTTAAGGGAAAAATGAAACCATATTATGAAACTAAAAGGCTTGGATGTAAATACAAGCATCAAAACAAAAAAAACTTGATTTTATTAATTTTTCACCTTTATTTCACCGATACATTGCTTTAAATAAATAATAAAATGAGTAACGGAATCAAGAGAGATATAAAAGGATTTAACGAAGGTATGAAAGAAGAAATAGAGAGGAAAGTAAAGGGAAAAAATATCAGGAAAAAACGCAAACATTACAAGAAAGCGAAGATATAAACAAATAAATGAAACAAGGAATGACAAGATGCAAGAAAGAAAATGTAAAAACAACGAGAAGAATATAAAAACATGCAGGGTAAGGGACAGGCAGGAGAACACAGCCGTGGCTGTGTAAAAAGCCGTGAAACTGTTTTCTTTCCAGGGAAGCTCTCTCGGGCGAGCGTCGGGTGCAGTCTCAACATCCTCGGTTACGCGGTTTCCTGCGTCTTGACATGTCTCTTTCTAATTGCTTTCACTTATTAACGTAATTTAATTTAAGCCGCGCAGCAGCCCGAATGATTATATCCCCAGTCTGTTTGTGGTAGTGTACTAATTACAAAGCGGGCTACTAGCCCGTCTGTGTTTTCGCGAACACCGTGTAGCTCTGCTACGTTTAGTGAAACGAATTAGTTGCACGTGGCTTATTCAGTAAGAAAACAAACAATTTTAGCCCCAAATCGAGGGAAATATCAAACGTTAGTGCGACCGTTAATGGAATATGGAACTACATGTTGGGATCCCTATACAGAGTGTAAGGGGTATAAGTGCCATTATTTTAACTGATGATTGTTATTTAACTACTTATTAAAGTTTACAATATTAGGCGTTTGGCAACGTTGCTGGATGGGGCACAGAATAGAGAACATACAGTAAAGACACCTAAGCCATTTCGTGGGAACCGGGTGTATTATCCCTATAGATATGTTGGAACCGGGTGTATTATCTTGAAACTCTACCAGATGTATCTCCATCTACGACAGGGCTGGCATAATTTAATATTAACTGAAAACATTTATTACTCATCTTTTAATAATTTTAAAGACAGGAGGCAAAGGAATGGACATATACCGGTAACCATAATAATTACTTTCGTATGCAATCATCATGAAAATATTCACTAATTGACGCTAACGTTCAAGTCACTGTTTGAGGCTTATGTTGGTAAAATTGATCCAAGTACAACATAATACATCATGGCGTCCGTTGCGGTGAAGTGCGAACATAAACGTCAACAATGGATATAAGTATTTTGACTTGCTAGCGACATAATATTAATGATAGATAATATGCATACAAGATTATTCGTATTACTGACCAATAAAATAAATAAATAAATAAATAGATATTTTACTAATATTTTGATAGTGGTTTGATACTAGCGACATAGTTGGATTCATTGAGAACTAGACCTTACTGAGCTTGAATTTAGTACCAACAACATCAAAGGTGCCGACAAGAGTTGTCCCTACTGATTCTTCTTATACTGTGGATGGGGAGGAGGGTGTTTACAAGTATACTTTATTTTTTATTTTTTTTTTCATGGAGTGCAGTTTCATAGAAAGGACTTTGCCGACAGACCTTCTACTGCCCCCTACTAATTGTTTGTCATAAATAAATGTCTTCCTTCCTGTGACGGAAATCTTGTCTTCTCTTGTTAGTAACCAATCACAACCCTCGTTCAGAAGAATTGACAGGTGCCCGTCAAATCCACGTGGAGGCAGAGTTGTCGCATCTTTTCCGAATTCCAAGAATCCCGTCAGTTTCACTGCATAATTTCGAGGCTCACCAGGATTGTGGCAACTGTGCAATGTTGGGACGAGGGGACAGGATGGAATTGTCAGAGGTGTTTGTGTAGGAAGTCATAAATTTGTAAGTGGGTGTTCAAAGGAGCCACTGAACTGCACTCCTTGAAATAAAATAAGGTATACAGCTCAAGCGGGTACAGACATACAGGTAAATACAAAACAGATGCTCTGTTCTAATGCAGGGGCGGACCGTTGTTTACATAAAACGAACAGCAAATACAAACTTTGAATCTCATTAATAGAACTTTATGGTAAATCTCCATGTTATTTAAGAATATTGGCAATATTGGTCCATTTTTATTGTACGTCTAAAAAGTAAACAGTAATGGTTTACTGAACAAAATCATACGAACTTTTTTTATTTAAATGCAACATTTTAATCTCTCCCGCTTCCATAAAGCAAGTACCATTTTTAGAAAAATTTCTGTTTATGTGATTTTCGAAACGGGTCCGCAGGCACATTCCAGGGGTTATAAACTGCTATAGCGTCGCTGTCAGTTTATATGAAACTGGTATCATTAGAAAGAGAAACTCAAAAATTTTTGTACCTACCTCAAAGACACTCGATGTGTGCTTCACATATCACGCTGCAGACATCAAGGCGATATTCCACTCATGCCACACACGTTCCAACATATCTATAGGGATGGACTCGATGGCGGCAGTGATACGAAGTTGGAGCTGTTGCAGATTTTGAGGTAGTGGAGGTATATAGATAAGATTCTTTATGTGACCCCATAGAAAGAAGTCACAGACGGTCAAGTCAGGGGACCTCGGAGGTCAGCTGCAGAAGACATTATCTTGGTTCCCAGCGCGACCAATTCATCTTCCTGCAGGTTGTTGATTTAGAACATTTCGTACCAGTGAGAAAGTGCGCCATCTTGTTGGAAAAGAAATTTGTTGCCTTCTTCTTCCAATTGTGGAAACAGCCACTTAGTAAGCATATC
Organism: Periplaneta americana; assembly: GCF_040183065.1. Lineage (NCBI taxonomy): Eukaryota > Metazoa > Arthropoda > Insecta > Blattodea > Blattidae > Periplaneta > Periplaneta americana. The sequence goes on from NC_091130.1 coordinate 47,304,540, forward strand.
AAGATAACTCATACCTGTGACAGTGTTCTCTTGAAAGAAAAATGAGCCATACACTTTCCGTTTCGAAACGGCACAAAACACATTTAGCTTAGGGGAGTCACATTCAACCTCCAAAATGAAATGTGGATTCTCGCTCCCCCAAATCCCAACATTGTGCTTGTTTACTTTTCCATTGACGTGGAACGTTGCCTCGCCACTAAAAATGAATTTGGCTGAAACGTCTTCATCATCCTAAATAACCCTCTAAATGCTACAGAATTCACACAGACTTGAAAATTTAACATTCAGATCATTTAACACAATTTGCTTATATTCAACAATGCCTTAATGACAGGCGAAATAGCGGAAACGATTTTTTCTTTCTTCTTGTGCTGCCATTTGTTGTTTCGGTCAACAATAAATGATCAATTACGCATTTCCTGAAATTCTTTGAGCTGTTCTTTCTAATGACACCGGAATGAATTTCGTAAAACACACAGTGACAGAATTATAGCATTTATAAACTCGGAATGTTTCTGCGGACACACTGTATATACTATAAAATTACGTGTTTCAACATACCATAATATTGTCAATATGTTATTCCAGTCAGAAACCACTTTTATAGCAGACCTGACAGTACCTCCATGCTGGAAGCGGGAGTCTGTTGACATTGAAGTCCGGTCGCTTAGTCACGTGCAAAGACATAAGTCCCCAAGTTCCGAGCTTCCGTCATAACTGAAGTCTCCATGGACTGACTGGATTTTAGCATGAGGATATCCTATTCTTCCTTACAAAAAAAATTATAACTAGGGCTTGGAAGTTGATTAAATATATTTTGTCTGAGACTTCACAGACAATGTTGGATGCAATGCAAACTCGTTTCATTTCAACACGAACCAATATAGCCTACTTTTATTTTGCATTTTTTTGCATCTTTCTATCTAGTATTATATATTCGTAATTGGTTAGCAAATTTTCTACATTTTGTTGCAATTTTGCGCTTTTCTACTTTTGAACGGACTTTTTTTTAGGGTGTAGTCGTAGTCTACTCTATATTCGAAAACCTACTGCAGCTTGCTTACGCAATTCGATTACATCATACAGGAATTTTCGTTACGGTTGCAACAGCTTCACTTCTGATCACGTGTGTTACGTGCTTCCCCCAATTCAACGCAACAGAACAAATACTGCAGCCGCAGTGCCCACAGTCAGCATATTGTATCTCACAAGTGAAGACATAAGAATGCCGAGTCCACATCTGTGGAGTAATGGTTAGCGCGTCTGGCCGTGAAACCAGATGGCCCGGGTTCAAATCTCGGTTAGGGCAAGTTATCTGGTTGATTATTTTCCGGGGTTTTCCCTCCACTCAATATGAGCAAATGCTAGGTAACTATCGGTGCTGGACGCCGTAATCATTTCACCGGCATTATCACCCCTTCATTTCATTCATGAAATAACTTGAGATGTTGATACAGAGTCGTAAAATAACTTACTAAAAAAAAAAAAAATCCCGAAAGTAAAGTAACCGGCGATACTTCAAACCCGAGACTCTATGAATGGTGATGACTCTTTACTGCAAAGCTGAATAAGAGATATGTCTGGGAATTTCAGTTCCTCCTAATATTTAATGTGCATTGCCGTGATTTCGGAGACATTTAATAATAATAATAATAATAATAATAATAATAATAATAATAATAATAATAATAATAATAATAATAATAATAATATTTTTTTTTAAATTTTAATGTCATATTTTTAGAAATTTAAGGTCATTTTTCTGTGATTTTTAGGTCATCGACTTCCGAGCTCTAGTTATAACAACACTTCTTCCTTATCAGGACCATTTTTTGCAATTGCTAAACTGGTAAATTCTTTATACCGATATTCGTTATAAAGGAATTCATTTTACATTAAAAGTCTGTAGGGAACCAATATAAAAATTTGCAAAACTGAAAAATTCGTTATTCTAGCGTTCGTTATAGCGTTACTGTGTTTTGAAATTATATTAAATAAAAATTATTGTACTCATGAATGTTTTGAATCTCTTAAATCTCTTAGGTACAAATATTTCCTACAATCATTCTTATGAATTTCTTATCAGAGTAAAAACCCTTTATCCTGTTTTCGTATAATCTTACGAACTAATGAATGAAAGGTTAATGTTTGAACTCCATGGAAGTTTTAACTACAGCGAGTTTATGAAATTCAGATACATTTTACGAATAATGAATGAAGAGATAATAAGGCTATATAAATAAAATTCAGTAACTGAGGCTTAAGGTTCATATTGAACTTTTTTCCATTGTTGAGTAAGTATGGAAAAACATTGTTTCCAATGCTAGGTACGCCATCTGCAGATGAAAATAGGGAAGGAGAAAGTACTAATTCTACTTATTCGGACAGTCACTGTTCCAGTAAGCTGTTTGTAATGGCTATGAGTACAACTCCTTAAATCCTGTACTTTTCATCCTAAGTTAGAGGAAAACTCAAAAATCAATTTCAGTGTACGTATTTCATTATTAATGAAGTCCAATTTAAACCACTTCGTTTCAATAAGCTACCTTAATTTGTACCACGTAAAATCTAAAAATGAAATAATTACTGTATTATTGACATTTTTAAAACTTAATTTCCTACACAGTAACACAATTCAGTCTTCCTAAATCAGCATAACACTACAGTTAAATTGCAAAGTAAATTATTCATTTAAGTTAGCAGTGTAGGCCTATATCAAGGTTGAAGAAGATAATACTGGAGATAAAAAATAAAAGATAATATAAATCTCTGTCATAGGTATGGAGTGTGCAGATGACCGCCTGCAAATGTTCAACAGTTCCTGTTACCTGTTTGTCAGCTATCCTGAGGTCACGTGGCAGACAGCGCAACAAATATGTCAAGGAATGAAGGTATTTAAGTGACTCTTCCTCCAATCTTGTATAAAAAAAGGGAACCTGTACGTGAACGCATACAAATCTTTCGTGAATATTTCCCAGTCACTATAGGAACTTGATAAAATACCTTGAATTTATAGTATTGATTAGTAGAAATTGATGTGATCACTGGGAGAGCTGTAAGTCCACCCATCCCCCCCCCCCCCAAATACGTACCTTACTTATATACGAAAATCGTCGTGTGTGTTTTCATCTAGTGGCAGTGTATTGTATTAATTCCAGAAAGTAAATATGGCGATTTTCATAATAATTACATGTTAGGCCTACATGTTTCGTGATATATTAAATGTGTTTAGTAATATATATATATATATATATATATATATATATATATATATATATATATATATATATAGAGAGAGAGAGAGAGAGAGAGAGAGAGAGAGAGAGAGTACAATAAGAATTGAAATGTGTTGTGGTTGTGATAAAAGTATTGAAAATTGGTTTATAGCGCCACATTGACAGTGATAAAAGTGTGCCATATTCGTTCAATGGCTGGTGGTTACTCTATATTCACCAAATCGATATAAATTCACTAATTTTTAAATTGTAAATTCACAAAAACTTGCAGCTATAATTTAAAATATTTTTGTTTAGAGTTATAATCGATAATCTTGGAGCAACAGTAACAAATATAAATGACACTCGGGAGGAAATTAAACGCAGAATAAATATGGGAAATGCCTGTTATTATTCAGTTGAGAAGCTCTTATCATCCAGTCTGCTGTCCAAAAATCTGAAAGTTAGAATTTATAAAACAGTTATATTACCGGTTCTTCTGTATGGTTGTGAAACTTGGACTCTCACTCTGAGAGAGGAACATAGGTTCAGGGTGTTTGAGAATAAGGTGCTAAGGAAAATATTTGGGGCTAAGCGGGATGAAGTTACAGGAGAATGGAGAAAGTTACACAACACAGAACTGCACGCATTGTATTCTTCACCTGACATAATTAGGAACATTAAATCCATACGTTTGAGATGGGCAGGGCATGTAGCACGTATGGGCGAATCCAGAAATGCATATAGAGTGTTAGTTGGGAGACCGGAGGGAAAAAGACCTTTAGGGAGGCCGAGACGTAGATGGGAGGATAATATTAAAATGGATTTGAGGGAGGTGGGGTATGATGATAGAGACTGGATTAATCTTGCACAGGATAGGGACCGCTGGCGGGCTTATGTGAGGGCGGCAATGAACCTTCGGGTTCCTTAAAAGCCATTTGTAAGTAAGTAAGTAAGTAAGAGTTATAATCGATAATTTGGTAATATTTTGAGGTATGAGTTACAACTTTACCCGAGGCTAAGAAAGAGAACGAAGAAAAAGAAGAAGAAATGGGTGCGTTCTATATAACCGAAACGTTCCAAACTTCATTTCAATATAAAATACCCGGGAATTTTTATGGGGTAATTAAATCTATTGGTTAACCTGTACAATGTGCCATGATCTTCATTTATTTTATTGTTTCCCGCGTAAATTCGTGTTTTTGGATAAATTGTAAATTTTAATTATTTTAATACTTTACTGCTTTTGGAGTTGTAACTAGTGTTACGAAAAATGGGTAGATCCAGTAAAATGTTTAGGGAGAAGTGTAAGTTTACTGGCAATTTATATGCAAAACAGAGAAAAACAGCCGCCTGCCTTTCTAACCTTGAACCCTTATTGAAGTTGAAAGTTGAAGACAAGAAAAGGAAGTGGAAACGAGTTACTTATGCCTATAAGAAGTGTAACTAGTGTAAGAAGTAGTAATCGCTAAAACTCAATGTAGTCTACTGTAGTTGCTGCTACCAGTTCCCTTATGGAAATTTGACACCTGGTAAGCAGCAGATATTGAGTTTTGATGTAAGGCATTAATATCAAATTTTACGTTTAATTAAATTTTTCCAAAAACTTTATGTTTGCATATTTAAATGCCCATTTTGCTGAGCAAAATAGCCGTCTTAAGAGAAAGACGAGGAGGTGTAGGGCCGCATTTCGTCTAGGACTCGACCTTGGTCTTACAATGTAGGGAGAGTCGTCTCTGATCAACAATGATTTCTCTTCTATAGTGTAGGCCTAGTTGTTTGGGATAAAGATTTCGTTCAATTTAATTCAGTGACTGTCAAACTGCAGTGTACCCACAAGGTCAGCAGCGAAGAAAGATTGCGGAAACAGTACAGGTCTATTCACATAGCTTTTACAGTGTGTATTTTTGTGTTTCTCTCATTTGTTTATGAAGTTGTGCTTTACACAAACATAATTAACCGCACGAGACAGATACAGGCCCTCTATCTTCATTTGGCATTGTTCCAGGCGGAGTTGGCGAGCATCCACAGCATGGAAGAAGAGAACTTTGTAAGAGCAAACATCCGAGATTCAACAGAGTACAGCACCAGTGCCATCTACTGGCTGGGTGGTCAGCTTGTTCCCAAGTCACTCGATCATTGGGAATGGGTTGATGGATCTCCCCTCACATTTACTGGTAATGACTTATGCTTCATTTCCCTGAGTACTAAAATTACAGTGCTTTTGTTACGAAGAGTGTTCATTTCAATTTTATTATCAGTTTGATGAGATTTCGGGCTGTTATGGATTATCATCAGTGGGGACGGAAGTTCGATCTCGTACAGTGGTAAAAGCACAGTCTAGTATATACAGTCACGAAGCTTGAGTTGTTGAGGTTGCTAAGAACAATAGACTGTGCAGGTACTATTTCGCATTGTCTGTAATGAGGCGATAGTAGCGATCCTAATGGTTAGCAACTATCTATGGATACATATTTATTACATATTGAGCTTCGTGACTGTATATTGTAGACTGTGGTAAAAGGACAAATTGTTCCATATTCCATATTCTTTTATTTCGCTATTGCTCCTTTATTTAAGCATCACTATTCAAACTTTCCTGATTAATGCATCTTGCTTCAAAGAAAGTTATGGTAAATGACAAAAAAGTATGGAAGAAAATTTAGAAAAAAAGAAAAATAGTTAGGCCTATTGATCAATATTCTAAGTCCATTCGAGTAAATTTTTCAGGAGAGCAAACAAAATCTTACCCAGATGTTTCGGTATGGTACCTATTGTGCCTTTAGCTACAAGAAATGCTGTAGATATGAATCCTTTTGAGGTGGTATTTTTCCAGATAATACAGAATAAATTGTAAGTTCATTATTTATGTATTTATTATTTATTTACTTATTTATTTACATAGGCCTGTATGTTTCTACTTTTATTTAAGGTACATTTCTTACAGTCGATTTAATTTAATTTCTACACCATTATGTATGAATAGCACTGAGTTTGTCCCTTTGTTATGTCCCTCAGCATGGCTTCCTGGACACACTCCAGCAGATGCTGAGTCTTCTTCCTACTTACCCTTGTGTCTGGGGATCCAGTGGATGCCGTCTCCCACGCCCTCTCTTCCTAGTGGCCTATATTGGCACTCTCAACGCTGTAATGCTGTGGGTGGCTACGTCTGCAAGAGAGGAAACCAAGGTACAAAGGCATGAACGTGCATACTTTGATTTGAGGGAAAGGAATGTAATATCATAATTCTTCACTGAGCGTGTAATTTTTATTTGAATCTAACCATCTGTTTCCCCACAAAATCAGTAGATTTAGATTTCTCATTGATAGATTACTTAACACACCACTTAACAAAACCAACTACAAAAAGGAATGCAATTATACAGAGAGAGGCAGTGAAAAGTTACCGTACTATGTATGGGACATTGGGGAACAGATTGTCTGCAATCCAGTGCTCGACTCACCGGTAAGCTGTAGCAGCACGAGAGGGCATTCAGTTTCATTATGGTAAGCCTAAAATTCCCGAGTGGTGGGGATGGAGTGCGCAGACAGTGGGAAGCATACGGAGTATTTAGTTGACTAGTGCAGTATTTGTTGAGTGCATGTTAAATTAGCAATAGTAAACAGTTCCAATAAAAAGACAATTGTCAATATTATAAATAAATGTATTAGAATTCAACAAAATCAATTACACACTACTTTGGAACCTATAACAGTAAAAAAAAGAACAAAAAACTTGGGTACCGGTACCTATGACATACTTTTTGTGAAATAACTTATGTTAAGCAGTTTCTTTAAAAAAAGAAAACATAAACGTTTCTTGTAATACAAATAATAAGCTAAAAAAATCATACCTAATAGATTAAGACAGAGAAGTGGCCACTCGAATAGTGGAATATACAAACTCAATTGCAAGAATTGCGATAAAAAATATATTGCTCACACGAAAAAAATTTTAAGACGAGATATAAAGAACATGGCAGATTTCCAAACAACCGTAGTAAGTCCAAATTTGCAACCTATTTAATAGATGCAGGATATGAATTAACCAACATTAATGACACATTACAAATCTTAAAAACAATTAACAATAATAAAATTATCAATACAGCTGAAGAATATTATATTGCAAAACATTACTGCAAGAATGAATGAACAACTACCCAATGAACAACTTCTAAGTATGAATAATCGTATATTTCGTTTAACTACAAATTATAATTTGCGAGTAGTTCAGCCACTCAAGTGTCCCGAGTCCCTCTCGCGAAGTAACATAATGTGAAAAACTGATGTGCCAGTACAGTAGAGAGAATCAACCAGTCCACAATAGTTAAATGACCCAAAGAATAATTGCAATACTAATAGAAATGCAACACCTCATTTTAAAATTATAATGTTTAATTTTTATCAGAAACTCTTGTATTTGGAACATCAGTGTTATGGATTATCCCAGATCACTACAATATAAAAATGTTCAATTTGCAATATTTGTTTGTAATTGGTCAATTAACACCTTTCCTCAAGAATTTGTTAAATGTTGAAATGTTTTTAATCAGTTATTTTTGATGAATCCACACTGATTGTTAAACCATAAGATTTACATAATTTCAATTACTGTATATACGCGAATACTCTGCGCATATTTTTTCCAGAATTTAGCAAAGAAAAACTGAGGTGCGTGCATTTTTTTCAAATAAGGTTGGTACTGCTTTGCCTCAAACACTGTATCCAATTATACTATAGCGTTGTCCAGTCTCGCTCCTTGGTCTGTGTGGCATAGAGTTGGGCAACACAATTCTTTTTCAGAAGTTGATTCCAACGATTCAGTCATATATTACTAATCAATTCTAACGATTTGTTCATGATTCTTCCCAGTCTGTGATTCCTACTATTCTTTTGAATTGTCAACGAAAGACTCACACGACTCTTCGCTTACCAAACCACAAATAGAATAAAAACGTCCTACATCCCTCGCATACATGGCATGAGAGGTGAGACATTGGACGGTCTCTTTCTGATTGGCTGGAATCATTCGTCATGACCTCCATTAGTCTACAGAATTATGACTTTGAACTTGAATGTATATCATTATGTTTTGGAGTATTACATAATTATGTATGATTAATTTCTTGGAAATAAAACACAAATCACAGCCAATTCTTTTCTTTTTCTCTCTTTACTAAAATTAGACTGCGCGGATTATTCGATGGCGCGTAGTATTCGCGTATATACTATAATTTTAACGTTTAATTTTAATACAAGACTCTTAGCTGTACAACACTGTGCTGGTATGTAAACCTTATAACTTATATTTGTGTGTTCACTATGTAATTAGTCGTCCTGGTTAGCGAGTTGGTATAGTGCTGGCATTCTATGCCCAAGGTTGCGGGTTCGATTCCGGGCCAGGTCGATGGCATTTAAGTGTGCTTAAATGCGACAGGCTCATGTCAGTAGATTTACTGGCATGTAAAAGAAGTCCTGCGGGACAAAATTCCGGCACATCCGGCGACGCTGATATAACCTCTGCAGTTGCGAGCATTGTTAAATAAAACATAACATTAACACACTATGCAATTATAATATATATGTAAATTGGAACCTGAAGATGACTACCATTAATCGAAAACCTTACCAACTAAAAATAAATAATCAAGTTATTATAAGAAAGATAAGTGTTTAAGACTGTAGCACTAATCTACCACCAGTAACAAGAATTGCCAGTGCACATTTGTGCCAAAAGAAATATGTCATTGTTTATTATTTGATTTCAGTTTCAGGAAGTGGCCTACAGCTGAACAGGACTGTGAACGGTACTGAAGGTTTTCTCACATCTCCAAATTTCCCTGGAAACTATTACCATAACCTCGATTATTGGGTGCAGCTAGTTGGTCCAGAGAGAACCCGACTCGTGATACAGTTCAAGCAGCTGGATCTGGAGCCTCAGACCGAGTGTCTTTATGACTTTGTGGAGCTCCGGAGCATCACTGGGGAAGGACAGATGTTGCATGATGCAGTCAGATGGTGTGGTAGTCACCATACGGAAATGAACAGGTGAAAAACCAATTAACCTAAAATTACATCTTGATATTCTCATCAATTTTAACTTTTATTGATTGGTAATATTTGATCTTTTTTTTCATAATATTTTTCTTGTTTGTTCCACTTCTTTGTGCTCAGTTGTGCCAGTTTTATTATTTACTAGCCGTGCTCGTGTGCTCCACTGCACCTGTTAGAAATAAATATAAAGTAATTACATAATTAAAATAGGACGTTTGATCCAGGGAACATTCGTGTTTGATAGAAGGATAAATCGTTTAATATGTTACTTAATTTAAATTGTATTTAAATAATTAAAATGCCGTCATTTTGGTCCATTTGGTGCAATGACAATTCCTTTAACGTGTTTCTTAATTGTTATTACATGCAACCATAGTTTAATGAAGATTGACATATCATTTAGTTTTAATGTATATACCGGTACTTTATATTACTTGCTATATGTTTCAGAAGTTACTGTAATAACATTGTAGAATTATGTCCATCTAGAGAAACCACTTTCCAATGGTGAAATAATAATTAAACAATTAATTAGCTTCCGATATTACTTCATACAAACACAGAAACATTCTCTGTAGGCTATGTTTAATAGCTGTTAATTGTTGTTGTTCAAGGCCCCTTATAGGTGAAGTCATTTGTTTTTGAGTACAGCGCCTTAGATGGCATTGTTATTGTAATTTTAAAACTCATTTATATCATTAAATATCAGTCCTATCAAAATTTTGTATAGAATAAAACTTATCGGAAATTATTTTTAAAGAAACTTTTGTTATGTAACATTTTTCATGAAAACTAATAATAATTGAGAAATTTCGATATATTTAATTCAAGCCCCCTTATAACCCCCCTTTTAAATAAAGTATTTTGAATGCCATATAGCCTAAAATCTAGGTTACAACCAACTTAATTTATATTCCAATTTTCATATAAATCGGTTCAGCCATTATCGCGTGAAAAGGTAACAAACATCCAGACAGACAGATAGACATACAAACAAAAATTTCAAAAAAGCGATTTTCGGTTTCAGGATGGTTAATAATACTTGTTAACACCAATTATTTTTGGAAAATCGAAAATTACCAGAAAAATTTTGGCTACAGATTTATTATTAGTATAGATTTATACATCATCGACATCATCATCATATCACCACCATCAAACTATCATGGAATTTGGCCATATTTCCATTCCGGCCTCAGTCATCCAGAAATCTTCAGATGACGTTCTTGATTTCTTCTGCCTTCTGCATTTCAGAATTAAATGTGAAATCTGTCCCTATTCATTCTCCATACATGCTGGATCCAGATAGTTTTGTATTTATGGAACAAATGGATAGTTCAGACAGTACAGCAGCACTAACTGTGCTCGCCGCTAATAAAATTATTCTCAATTTTCGGTTCAGCAATTTACTTAAACGATTGTTTCAGTCTTTGTTCTCTCCATATATTCTTTGTATTTCCCTCTTTTATTCATTCATGCGTCTGCTACTTTATTTGTTGTTTGTTTCTTTATTGGTTTCAGTTAAAAATTAATTTGCTACAATACATCCTAAGATGATAGATTTATCTCCAAATGCAATCCTATATGCCAGTGATGTCAAAGCAAGTGCATTTTTCTGACCTTGATGTCGTGCGCTGGCATTAAGCGCTAGGTATGCTAGGAGGAATAAGCAGCCTGTTGGATTAAGAAAACAGTGGTGCACAAACTTCAAACGGGACGTGAAATTTTATGTCGTTATTTTTATATGGCTTCTTTCTGTTTGTTATTTTCTATATTGTCTGTAAAACAAAAGTACTAACATCTATTTTCTTAGCCTAATATTGCAGTTGTGTTTTAAACATTAATAACATAATAAAGAGTAAAGAAGGAATATTCACACAAATTCCATAATAACTACAACTATACTGTACTAAGTGAATTAAACACATCATTCATAAAGGAAATGTTATCTCAAAGAAAGACACTGAATATGACATGATAAGTTGAAATTGATATTGATGGTATCTTTAGCCTTATAAAAGTAATCAAAACAATATTATAGTACAAAGCAAATTTGTCTAGGTATATGTTTTAACTGTAACTAATATTACATAATAAAACTCTTATCGCATTATGCTTTTAGGTGGTATTGGTGCGCAACTTTCTGTTATCAGAATATTAAATTATCTCGAAATTTGCTGAAGCTATAGAGCTGACGTTTTACCAACACATAAGCACATATCTTTTGTTTGTGATGTAACAGAATTTGCTTTGTTAATTCATTTTCTTACAGACATTTTCGATGCGAATATTTTAATACACTATCTTCAGTAATACGTATTTACGATATATTAGATTTACGAAAACATTGTTTTAGTACCTGTAAGGCTACTAAACAAACTTATCTGAAAATTTCACTTTTCTGTAAAAAAAGTTGAGAAAATATTCCTCTTGAATAAAAAAGCAAACTTGTGAAAAATGAACATTAAAATTAAAACTTACATTCTTATAATGCACTTATACTTCTCAGACAAATCTAAAAATTAATATGGATACAGTTTTAATAAGTTCTCTTCCCTTTATCCATTGAATCAGTGCTGGCCATCCCTGTATATAGCTCGACCAAACAGTATATACTACCTCTTTCGTCTGTCTCTTTCCTTTCCACTGCAAAGCGCTCAGGGTCTCCTGGGCTCTAAAGCGCGAGCTTGCTCCTATGGGCATCAGTTGACATCACTGCTATATGCAATGTGTAAATAATGTAAAAAGTAATTTCACTTTGTTATATTGTTAAGATAGGAGTAAATAATTTCAAATAAATCTACAATTAATTCCAACAAATGAGCAGTTTAACTTGACGTATTTCTGTTTGAAAGTTGAACTTGATCTTGCTGTGTTTTCTCTTTCATTTATAGGTTCAATTTTGTTTCTGAAGGCAACAAAGCAGTTCTGAGGTTCCATTCAGACTATTCTGTAGCTGGGGCTGGTTTCTCGGCCACGTGGCAAGCTGTAGACATATCAGGATGTCCCTTGCAAACTCTTACTGCTAGAGAGGGAACACTTATGAGTCCTAACTATCCCCACTTCCTTATGGCACATTTAGATTGTGCTACAACCATTATGGCACCAGGTTAGTATTGGATGTAGATAAATGTATATGGAAATAATGAAATTACTAATAGTTCTGATGTACTTAATTAATGTTTGAATTCCAACCACATTAAACTGCAGTAGGAAATATAGAGCATGGTAACTCAGTAAGAATAAGGAAATAAAAGCTTGAAAATTTACTTAATTAATTCCTTCTGAATAAGAATTAGGAATTAAAGACTGAAAGAAAATAAATAATAGGAAAGAGGAGTAAAGTTAATTGTCCAACATATATCATATTTATAGATTTCATAAAGGCCTTCGACAAAGTGAAAAGAAAAAAAATATGGGAAATAATGGTTAACAGAGGTATACCAAATCATATTACTGAAATATTTAAAGAAATATACAAAGGTACAACTAAATGTGTGAAAGAAAGAGGTGGAAATTTTTAAACAACAAGTATTAACACCGGACTAAGACAAGGGTGCTGTACATCACCCACTTTATTTAATTTATATTTAGACAACGCAATCCGAGAATGGAAACAGCGGCTAAACATTCTAAATATATCCTCTGATTATAATAGGAAGAATTTTATAATGACACTCCTATATGCAGATGACCAAGTAATAATTTCTGACAATGAAGACACGCTACAAAGAGCATTATTTGAACTCCATAAAATAACTCTTAATTACAATTTTGATGTATCAAAAAATAAAACCAAATCTATGGCATTTCAAGGAACTCATCCACTAAGATGTAAACTTGTATTAGATAATAATATAATTGAACAAGTAAATACATTTAAATTTTTAGGATCGTCAGTATCATATATTAAAGAGGTAGATATTGGAAATAAAGTTGAAATTTTTTCAGAAATATGCGGAACAATTAAAAGAACTTTAAAAAATAAAGTAAGAAAAGATACGATGATAAAATTTTATAAAACTATGGCAGTTCCTGCAGCTCTATATAGTAGTGAAACATGGACAATGACAAGTAGAGATAAAAGTAGACTACAGGCAGCAGAAATGAGGTTTTTAAGATCAGTTCTGGGAGTCACTAAAAGGGACAGAATCAGAAATGAAGATATAAGAAATCAATTACAGATTTTTAACCTAAGTGAAGAAATAGACCATCACAGAAAAAAATGGCTAGATCACGTAGACAGAATAGATGAAAGAAGATATCCAAAGAAAATATTAAATTATATACCAGAAGGAAAACGAAACATAGGAAGACCAAAAAAACGATGGAAAGACCAATGAACTAATAATTTGGAGCGCGCAACAAGCCTTAGTAGGGCTTAATGCATGAAGAAGGAGAAGAAGAAAATATTGTATTACAAATAGGTAAATTTTAAAATATTGCTCATTTGTAAGCACAAAGAGGAATATTATTTTCCCAGAGTGAAAAAAAAAATTCTCCCTGACCACTCTTTGAACTTATCACTGAAATGAATACATATTTTGTCAGGTATTAAATTTCTCTAATCGTCAATGTTTTAAAGCTTGGCACTCCCTTTTGATGTGATGATAATAGGATTGTCAGAGGAAAGAACAGTACACAGAGAATACTTGTCCCAGTATTGTCCTTGATAAATTCAAAGAATTGATGGTAAAGTATGATGTTATCAACATAAGTTATTACGTTGTAATATGGCTGTAGGCTATACTATTATGATCGATAGATCGATTAGATAGCAAGGAGATGTACCATCATCTTTACTTTTTAACTTTGCTCTAGAATATGCCATTAGGAAAGTGCAAGAAAGCAGAGAGAATTTGAAATTGAGTGGGTTACATCAGCTGCTTGTTTATGCTAATGACGGGAATATGTTAGGAGAAAATCGACAAACAATTAGGGAAAACACGGCAATTTTTCTTCAAGCAAGTAAGCAGATAGGTTTGGAAGAAAATCCCGAAAATACAAAGTACCGGTATATGATTATATCTCGTGACCAGAACAAAGTACAAAATGAAAATTTTAAAATTAGAAATTTATCCTTTGAAGAGGTTGAAAAATTCAAATACCTGAGAGCAACAGTAACAAATATAAATAATACTCGGCAGGAAATTAAACACAGAATAAATATGGGAAATGCGTGTTATTATTCGGTTGAGAAACTTTCATCTTCCAATCTGCTGTCAAAAAATCTGAAAGTTAGAATTTATAAAACAGTTATATTACCGGTTGTTCTTTATGGTTCTGAAACTTGGACTCTCACTTTGAGAGAGGAACAAAGGTTAAGGGTGTTTGAGAATAAGGTGCTTAGGAAATTATTTGGGGCTAAGAGGGATGAAGTTACAGGAGAATGGAGAAAGTTACACAACACAGAACTGCACGCATTGTATTCTTCACCTGACATAATTAGGAACATTAAATCCAGACATTTGAGATGGGCAGGGTATGTAGCACGTATGGGCGAATCCAGAAATGCATACAGAGTGTTAGTTGGGAGGCCGGTGGGAAAAAGACCTTTAGGGAGGCCGAGACGTAGATGGGAAGATAATATTAAAATGTATTTGAGGGAGGTGGGATATGATGGTAGAGACTAGATTAATCTAGCTCAGGATAGGGACTAATGGCGGGCTTATGTGAGGGCAACAATGAACCTCCGGATTCTTTGAAAGCCAGTAAGTAAGTAAGTAAGTAAGTAAGTAAGTAAGTAAGTAAGTAAGTAAGTAAAATGTAGTAAATTTTATATCCTGTGGCTTTCATAAAATTTCTTATGAAGATTGCGATTATATTACATTAATCGAATATTGTCACCATGTAAGTTACAAAAACGTTCGTGACATCATTTCCATAGATTCTTTAAATGACCTTGTTGTTGCCCAATTAAAATTGTTGAGCTTGATATTGGGATAGAAAACTTATGTATTAACAATTACGGTATTAGGCCACCAGTGTAGCTCAAGGATAACGAGCTGACTCTGATTTGTGGCTATGGTCGGACATAGTAGATTCGAATCCTGCACGCGCAGATATCTCATTTTGGTTTTTCCAAACGTTTTCCAACTGTAGGCGTATGTTGGGTAATTTCATGGCAAATCCTCAGTCTCATCTCACCAATATACCATGTAGCTATCGGAAATATCTCTGGTGGTAGGTGACCTCACAGTTGATATAGATCTGTTAAATACTTGATAAAAAATGAACAATTGGCTTCATTTGAAGTAAATTTCATAATTTATCTTGTGTCCTTAGTCTCATTATGTCAATGTAAAATGTGGTTTTTAGCTGGACGACGAATTTGGCTCGAGTTTCTGGACTACGATTTGGGATCACATCACCAGAGCAACAAGGACCTCCAACTGGGAGAACAGCCCTTCGACCAAGCTGTATTGGAAATAGACCTCAGCGGTGGGAACAGACCATTCCATCCATTCCAGGTGCCTGGCCATCTCACAGATGGAGCATACCTGTCAGAGGGAGAGCGTCTTAACATCAGACTGAGGACGGGGAACAAGCCACGGGGGATTGGTTTCAAGGCCATGTACAGAACAAGTAAATGTGACACAATTATTTTTTCTTAGCGTTCTGTCACGCAATTACCTGTCTATCTGTGGTATGTCTGGTAGTGGAAATTCAGCAGTAGAAATTCGCTTACCTCATCCCTTTCTCCATATGGGTAGAGATTGGATCAACTAGCAAGACGTTCTGAGATGGGAATTGTGGGAGTGAGAGAGGTAACTTCTTCTCCTCGATATTGCATTGCAACACGTACAGGTGACCTCAGATATTTCATGACGCTGCATGAGAGCTGAGTAACTCTGTGATGTTAGATTGTCATACTGCTTTTTAAAGCCTTTGATGAAGACTAGATTTACTGTCTTCAATAAAAGCAAAAGACTAAAAACGTGCATGTGAAGAGAGACCTACTGTATTTACTCGCGTAATTTCACCCTTTTCTCTCAAAATTCAGAATGCGAAAAATCGAGAAGGGGGAAATTATGCGAGAAACTACAAAAAAATCATGTTGATCTTGATATTCTTTCCCATCTTTGGTGGCTAAAAAGTAATAAACATGTAAGAAAATTTGCGTCAGGAAGGCAAATTGCATTTACACATAAGTATTATAATACACGGTGTTCCGTTCAAACCTCCCGTGTTTAAATTTATTATTGCTAATAAGGTATATCAAATTATGGAATGCAAGTGGAACTAAAAGAAAAAGAAACTCAAAGAATGTTTATTTAATGAATTTAAAGTTGATTCTTCACTCACTGTCATGCGCCACAATCACATAAAGCAAAATGACAACTCCACAGCAGCACACACAATCTGTATTCTGGTATACAGAGAAAAATCAGTCATTACAATGCAAAGAAATTGCAGGAGAGAATACGGAGGAGATGCATCTGATGGGGAAAACCATTAAGGCATGGTGTGAGAAGTTTCTGGCCACTGGAAGTGTTCAAAAACAATACGGAGGTTCTTGTCGATGTGTTTCAGAAGAAAAGGCAGAAGAAATTCGAGCAGGATATGAGAGAAGTCCACGTAAATCAATTCGCCAAGCATTCTGGCAGTTCAACATTTTTCCATATTCTCTCCGGTAATTTCTTTGCACTGTAATATTGATTTTGTCTCTGCATATCAGAATACAGATTGTGCGCACTGCTGCAGAGTCACCATTTTGCTTTATGAGATTGTGACGCAACATAGTGAATGAACAATCAACTTCAAAGTCATTAAATAAATATTATCTGAGTTTCTCTTCTTTTTTTCAGTATCACTTGCATTCCATAATTTATACAGAGTGATTCATAAATACCTGTAAAAACTTAGTGGGTGTAATGTAGAGGTAAAAATAAAACTAAAATGTTCTGTACAACATCTCCCACAAATCCTTACTTTCATAATTATGATGCATAGTGCCATATCTTGCCAGGCATAAAAAAAACATGGGCCAGTAAAGCCTTCGGCTTTGTCACGTTCGCATACATAGGTAGACTGCGGTAGATGTTTCTTATTCGTACATCCCACTACAGTTCATTTCGACCTGATAGGATTTTGTTTACTGTACGTAGGTATGTTTAGTTGTATGGCACTGTTGCAGTTCCTACAGTCACCACGTCCCATAGGTACACATTCATTTTGTTGTTTGCTCAGTAGGCTTCAGTTGTGTATGGTAAGATAGATCGTGCAACACCAGTTGCTTGGCCAGCCAGATCACCAGACTTCTACCTTTGGGGGTCGTCTGAAGGCGCTCGTTTATGACACTCAGATTGTAAATGTAACATAACTACAGAAGTGATATCAAAATAGCTATGAAACAATTTGAAATGAGTTGAACGGGATCTGTAAAATTCTAAGAGCAGTACATACCTACATAGAGTAAACGAAGTCTTACAAGGTCGAAATCAACTGTACATAATAGGGGTGTACGAATAACAAACATCTAACACAGTTGCTATGTAGGCGAGCATTACACATCCGAAGGCTTTACTGGCTCATGTTTTTGATACCTACATTTTGTGTCATAACTCTGAAAATAAGGATTTGCAGGAAAAGTTGTACAGAACATTTTTGTTTTAGTTTTACCTCTACATTACGCCCACAAAGTTTTTACAGGTATTTAAGAATCACTCTGTATACCTTGCTAGCAATGATTAATTAAAATGTGGGAGGCTTGAACAGAACACCATGTATCTTACTGAATGGCAATGAAGGAAAAGAACTTTCCAGTTTTCTCAAAATTTTCGTAATCTTGTCAATGCTGTAAATAAATGACTTTAGTTTTATGATTTTGAATTTGATACCAGAAAATAAGTAATTGCCAAGTGTCACCCACATAACGTAAAAATTGTAATTCTTTTGTTTTAGTTGGTCAAGTGCATGAAGAGCGATTGATAGATCTGAGCAATATAACAGTTGGTACGCTGCTTCACCTCAACTACCCAAAGCCTGCACCCTCAAACGTGGAGTTCGTGCAACATCTGGTGGCTCCTGTGGGACATGTCATTTTGCTCGAACTTTACCACAAGAACTTCCTCACTGACAGCCGCATGTGTCCTGGTGGTGCAGGGGTTATTGAGGTTACGGACAACTATGCAGACACTAATGGCACCTGGTGGTTTCTCTGTGAAGCCTCTCCAGAGCCTGGAGGAAGAGAGGGTTCATCAACGTTGGCGATAACATCATATTTCAACACTCTTTATATAAAGCAAAAGAGTGGAATAATAGGAGCACAGTTGAATGCTACAGTTAAAATATATCCAGGTGAGGACTCCTGTTATATTATTAATGAATTCTGAACAGAGTAGTTACTGAAGTAGGTCATTACAGTAAAACCAAGATAAGACGCTGTTCAAGGGACTGGGTGTAAAACGTGTATTAACCGGGACCGCGTATTAGACGGGTATACTAATTTTGACTTATATACAGTATCTATTAGCATTTTTCTTTATTGAAATTCATGATTCATGAAAGGTAATATGTTGTTGTTTTCTAATGCCAGGCGTTTGACAATAAAGTCATTTGACCTCTTGCACTCCAATATTTTTCAAAGATATTATCACAGTCAGCCACTGAAGCACAGATTTTGAGGTGTTCCGAATCCATTTCTTGGTTTGAGTTGCACAATGGGCAGTTTAGGGGACTGATATATTCCAATTCTATGCAGGTGTTTGGCCAAACAATCATGGCCTGTTGCCAATCTAAATGCAGCTACAGACGATTTTCGTGGTAAATCGGGAATTAACTGTGGGTTATGATGCAGAGAGTTCCATTTTTTCCCTTGAGATTGTGTTATCAAATTTTGTTTGTTGAAGTCTAAGTATGTAGATTTAATAAAACTTTTCACAGAGTAATAGGTAGATTTAGTAACAGGTCTGTAAGTAGCAGTGCTGCCCTTCTTTGCTAAAGCATCCACATTCTCGTTTCCCAGGATTCCACAGTGGGATGGAATGCATTGGAATACAATTCTTTTATTGACTGATATTAATTGAGAGAGCATTTTAGTTATTTCTGCTGTTTGAGAGGAAGGTGTGTGTTTAGAGATGATTGATAGAATAGCTGCTTTGGAGTCTGACAATATAACTGCATTCTTAAATTTATTGATGTGGCAAAGAAGATTCCTGATACTTTCACTTATTGCAATGATTTCTCCATCAAAACTTGTTGTTCCATACCCAAGAGATCTATAAAGTGAGAAGAGACAGCACGTAACACCTGCACCGGCACCTTGTTCTCTGGAGATCAAGGATCCGTCGGTGTATAAATGAAGCCAGTTTTGTGGAGGGTATCTAATATTAATTGTCTCTAAAGACAATTGTTTCATTATTTCAGTGCTTACTGCTGATTTCAGTATTTCTTCTGTTAAATTTAGATTATATTCTATATTTAATAGAGTTAAAGTGTTTGGTTTAATTTGTAAGTTTTCTTTTAAATTCGGGATATTGATTTTCTGCTTTAATTCTTGAACCATGGATATGAAACTTTTTTGAGTTTTCAATCTACAGAGAGGATTGTATGAATGAAAGATAATATAGTATTACTCCATTACTTATGTAATTACTGTACTGTATGTCAAAGACATTTACAATATGTACTGTACTTAATTCTTAAAAAAAAAAAGCCATTTAAAGTTGTTTGCCGTGTGCGTGTTTACAAGTCCTCATGTTACCACACTTCAGTTTCTGCGATTACATCCTCCTGACATTGCAGCTGTAGTGATTGAGTCGCGATATTTATTATCGTTCTTAATGTCGATGATGGGATTCCTAATGCATAAGACAGTTGTTTCTGAGTAAGAGTACTGTTCTCATCATACTTTCGTAAGATTTCCAATTTTTCCGACACAGAAAGTGCTTTTCATTTAACACTCATTGTAATCACGTTCACAAGAGGACAACAACCTGCCCAGTAAAAATTTCCAGAATTTTATTACGGCCGAGTGACGAATGTTGTTTGAGATAGAGAGTTAGCAAGAGGATGAGGTATTGTAACTGTATGTAGGCTTTAACCACGCAGATAAGGAGTCGAGTAAGAGAGTGTAACAAGAGGGTGGGGTATACTAAGGTATGAAGTATGAAGGTTTAAATGCGCAGGTAAATGGTGAATACCAATACTTTTCAGGTTAATGGCACCAGTGAGTTCAATGACCAAGATGTTTCATTGCTGTTACAGTACATTGCTGAAAATTACATCGAAAATATTCCACAAAAACAGCGTATTATGCGGGACTTGAGCGCAACAAACGAGGTATTTTATAAAGGCGTTATATATGAAATGTGTAGGGACCAGACAAAAAAGCATATTACACGGGATAGCGAGGTTTTACTGTATTCTGAAGTAATGGTGAGCATTCATTCTGTCATAACTGTGTGATTATATTGCATTTCCAGGAAAGTTGAGAATAGAGATATTATAATTGGGTCTTTAAAATTGTGAACATTGCTTAACACAAAAATTCAAATATGATTTGTGATTAATTTCCAAAATAGTAACCTCGCTTATCGACACCTTCTGCTAGCAACCAGGAAGCTCCTTTATTCCTGCTTGAAAGAACATTTTCACTTGATTGTGCTATCATTTCCACAATTTTTTTGTTATCACCAGGCCATTTTTTGGAAATGTTTTGCCTCTTAAGCTTTTCTTCAGTAGTCCAAACAGGTGATCATTGCTTGAGGATAAATCTAGGCTGTATGGTAGTGGCAGCTCGTGATAAAATAATATTATATATGTTCACAATTTTGTGTTCCAAAATTGAAGAGAATTTTAAATCGTACGTTTAGCCTAATATGAAATGTCATGATTCCAATGTTTCACTATCGAAAAAACCGTATATAAATTCAAAACAACATGTAATAATAATAATAATAATAATAATAATAATAATAATAATAATAATAATAATAATAATAATAATAATAATAATAATAATGAAACCCAATCTTTTTATTTCCAATTTTTCCTGGGAAGCCAGTTTACCCAGTTCTTTACTGTTCAAAATTACTTGAACAGAGTTCATTGTTTACGTTTGTTAAAAATGAATACATACCACAATGCCGTTATTTACAAAAGCATGTGTTCAGTAATATATTTTGATTCACAACACACTGATACACTATAGCCTATACCAGTACTGTAATCCCATTCGCATAGATTGATTACTATAAATACATGCCAGTAAATATTATTCTTAAATATTATACACTACCATAGAGGTACTTAAATTCATACCACCAGCACGTGTTTAAAAGCCAAACTATGCTATTATGCTGACACTGAAGTATAGTAATTCACAAACTACACTCTCATAGTAGCACTGTACACACATCCACATAAAGTAAACATTCCGACAGTGAGATGCTGACATTTATAGGCCAAAATACAGACTATTAAATTTCCTCTTCGAGATATAGCATGTGAATGATAGGCATCGATGCACCTGACATCTGTAGGATAGATTCACTGTTCACTTAACACTTTGTGCTCTTGACGAGTCATAAGCGGCCAGCGAAAGAAAATTTTCTCCCGCGCATGCGTGAAATTCCTGTAACCTTCTTGAAAAGAGCACGGCTTGTACGTGAACGGATGTTGCCAAGTTCACATAAGAAGTTAATGCAAGATGCGGGAAGTTTAAAATACTCGATTCCGATATTATACATCCCCACTTCGTCAATACGGTATTAAATAATACAACTAGTCCTGCATTAATGGAAACAAGGTATTCACGTGCTCTTGTGCTCTTATTGATGCACCGCCACTGCTGTATGGAAATATTATAGTGCACTACAAACTGAAATATCACAATTAATCGTGATAAAGAACATGACACAACTGTATACCGTATTTTCTCGAATACCCCGCGCACTTTTTTTTCCAAAATGTACAAGTACAAAATAAGGGTGTGTTCCTTATTCGAAATGAAGTTGGCAACATTGCCCGATCCTCTTTCCATGCAACTCCTAAGGTGGTAGCATATGCTATTATCTTACTGCGGGTATTTCATTTGTTAACATTGTTAAATGGCATTTGGATTAGCAGTACTTATGTCAGAATAAAGTTCAAGTGTGATAACTGTGATAAGCAAACCCCGGATTCCTAGGTTCGAACCTGTTCTGTTGCTATCTCGTTACTATCGAAATGTCGCTTTTCTTTTCCGTTTTATGTACCAACGAATAACATGCTTAAATTTTATAGGACCCAATAAGATCTAATTCGTAGGTTAGGACCTAAAATTACCTGTTTTGCTTGTCAGAACCTAAAAATATCTAATTCAGTGTATTTAACCTATACATCTGTATTTTATTTATTTTAAAGTAACTATGAAACTCACTGAAATAGCACTGCTGTTCGTTACATTGTAAATGTTGTATTGTAGGTTGTAGGCAGTTTTCTTTAAAAGGAAAGCTCTACAATGCGGAGACAATGTATGCAGAGGACAACAGTCTGTAGAAACATCGAAAAAATTTAAATGAAAAGACGCGTATGTCTCAGATATGGCACAATCATGTGATCATGAGATGGGCAAAGAATAATCAGTCAGCCATGTTCTCTCCACCAAAAGCATGAGAAGTTTGATCTGTTATCATTCAGTAATGAGGTAGTGATAAAAACTTCAACATTACATACAGTTCAATTCAGTTTGCTTAATTAAAAGATTTTTTTATTAAGCATGATCCCTTTAATTGAGCAAACTGAATGATATTGTATGAATAGCAACTTCAGTATTATTTCCCATACACTTTCTCATTTTCCTTTAAGTCGGCAACTTTTACTTCATCACTTATTAATAGTGCCTCATTTTTACCCAACTTTTTTTTATATAACGAAATCACTACACATGCATTCTGCTCAGCTACGATAGTATACCAGTGTGAAGCATTGATAATTTTTGAAGGAACTCGTCTGCCTAGTCAACAGGATAATAAAATTTATGACTGCCAGGCCAACACACCCTCGCACCCTCTAAAATTTTGCAAAGAAAACTTGTTTTTATTAGTGACCTACATATTTTGTTGTTGTTGTTTTCTAATGCCAGGCGTTTGACAATAAAGTCATTTGACCTCTTGCACTCCAATATTTTTCAAAGATATTATCATGGCCAACCATGGAAGCACAGATTTTGAGGTGTTCCGAATCCATTTCTTGGTTTGAGTTGCACAATGGGCAGTTTAGGGGACTGATATATTCCAATTCTATGCAGGTGTTTGGCCAAACAATCATGGCCTGTTGCCAATCTAAATGCAGCTACAGACGATTTTCGTGGTAAATCGGGAATTAACTGTGGGTTATGATGCAGAGAGTTCCATTTTTTCCCTTGAGATTGTGTTATCAAATTTTGTTTGTTGAAGTCTAAGTATGTAGATTTAATAAAACTTTTCACAGAGTAATAGGTAGATTTAGTAACAGGTCTGTAAGTAGCAGTGCTGCCCTTCTTTGCTAAAGCATCCACATTCTCGTTTCCCAGGATTCCACAGTGGGATGGTATCCATTGGAATGCAATTCTTTTATTGAGTGATATTAATTGAGAGAGCATTTTAGTTATTTCTGCTGTTTGAGAGGAAGGTGTGTGTTTAGAGACGATTGATAGAATAGCTGCTTTGGAGTCTGACAATATAACTGCATTCTTAAATTTATTGATGTGGCAAAGAAGATTCCTGATACTTTCACTTATTGCAATGATTTCTCCATCAAAACTTGTTGTTCCATACCCAAGAGATCTATAAAGTGAGAAGAGACAGCACGTAACACCTGCACCGGCACCTTGTTCTCTGGAGATCAAGGATCCGTCGGTGTATAAATGAAGCCAGTTTTGTGGAGGGTACCTAATATTAATTGTCTCTGAAGACAATTGTTTCATTATTTCAGTGCTTACTTCCGATTTCAGTATTTCTTCTGTTAAATTTAGATTATATTCTATATTTAATAGGGTTAAAGTGTTTGGTTTAATTTGTAAGTTTTCTTTTAAATTCGGGATATTGATTTTCTGTTTTAATTTTTGAACAATGGATATGAAACTTTTTTGAGTTTTCAATCTACAGAGAGGACTGTATGAATGCCAATTGTTTCCTGGTAATCTGATAAGTTTTTCATATTGAATCAGTGCTTTTTCTTCTATTGTCATTTTGATGCTGTTAATATTAGTGAGGAGTCTCATAGAATCTATTGGAGTTGTTTTGATTCCACCAGTAATGAGTCTGAAAGCTTGGTTTTGAACATATTCTATTTCGTTTATGAAAGATGAAGTAATTAAAATCTCTCCACAGTATGTCAGCACTGGCTGTATAAACATTTTGTATGTGGTGTTCAAAGTATTCCTAGAGCATCCCCATTTCTTTCCTGCTAGTCTTTTTAGAAGGGAGAATCTTTTACGAGCTTTTTCAGAAATGTATTTCAAATGGTTGCTCCATGTTAACTTACTATCGAAAATAACTCCAAGATATTTGGATTCATAAGTCCTAGGAATGTGTTGGCCATTGTATTGGATATTGAATTCTCTTTCTTTTTTACCAAGTGAAAATATTTGGTAGTTACTTTTGCTTAAATTGAGTGTCATCAAATTTGATGTATTCCATTCATGTAGTTGATTTAGAGTTTTAAGAGCAGAATTTTGAATTTTGTCTCTATGTCTGTAAGATCCGGAAGTCCACAAAACTATATCATCTGCAAATAGTGCTGTTTTCATGTTTGATTCCTCTAATAGGGAGGGTAAGTCATTTATATAAATATTGAATAAAGTTGTGCTGAGGACAGCGCCCTGAGGTAGATCTCGATATGTTTGTCTGTAACTAGAATGTGAGTTATTGAATTTAGTGGCAATGTAGATATCTTGATATTACATACCATTTAAAAATATAGTTTACATTAAAATAGTGTCCAAAATATTATTTCCGTTTTGAACTGTATCAAACAGTTTCCGTTTCTGCACTGGACAGTATCCGTTTTATTCAGGACAAATTACACATAATACATACGAACTTCGCCAGGACCAATAAATTGTTCCGAAATAGGATTCCGGATTATTCAGGTTCTGATTTAAACAGATTTCACTGTGTGATATTATAAGTATATGTAATCGAGAAATTAAGAAGTGATGGTTTTCATATTCCTTAGTACCATGAAGTAGTTTTTAAATGACAAGTTTATGCTTAAGTAAGGCCTAAGATATGTAAATGTTAAAGAAGGAAACTTGTTTTTGTTCACAGATAGCAGCTACCGAATAAAGCTTGTGCGTGGGTCAGAGGACAGCATTGTGGAGACATGCCAACCAAACCCTTGTCTTAATGGAGGTAAATGTTTGAGCAGAGGATCTCGGAGATCATGTCAATGTACCAGTCACTTCACAGGTAAGTCAAGGATACTTAATTGTAAGTAATAAAATACACCATTCTCCTAATGAATGTTTTTTATAAGAGTGATAATGAAAATGTTTAATAAATTAACTTATATTATTGTCCGGAAAAATTTATTTTGATTGTTGCATCTTTAATTTTTCTTGCAGAAACTATTCATATGTACAGTAGAACCCCTTTAATGATTCTGCAAGGGATTACTTTTTTTTTTTTTTTTTTTTTTTTTTTTTTTTTTTTTTTTTTTTCTCCGTAAATAGGAATTTTCCTTAAAAGAGGGTTCATATAAAATGGGACGGAAAGGTTACAAGAACTAGTACTACAGTAATACTAACATGCGTGTTATGTATCAAACATTATAATCATTTAATTAACCTTACTTACTTAAAATAGCTTTTAAGGAGCCTGGAGGTTCATTGCCGCCCTCACATAAGCCCGGCATCAGTCCCTATCCTGAGCAAGATTAATCCAGTCTCTACAATCATATCCCACCTCCTCAAATCCATTTTTATATTATCCTCCCATCCATGTCTCGACCTCTCCAAAGGTCATTTTCCCTCCGGCCTCCCAACAACACCCTATATGCATTTCTGGAGTCGCCCATATGTGCTACATGCACTGCTCATCTCAAATGTCTGGATTTAATATTCCTAATTATGTCAGGTGAAGAATAAAATGCGTGCAGTTTTGCGTTGTGTAACTTTCTCCTGTAACTTCATCCCTCTTAGCCCAAATATTTTCCTAAACACCAGATTCTCGAACACCCTTAGCCTCTGTTCCTCTCCCAAAGTGAGAGTCCAAGTTTCACAACCATATAGAAGAGCTGGCAATATAATTATTTTATAAATTCTAATTTTCAGGTTTGTTGAGAGCAGAGTGTATGATAAAAGCTTCTCAACCAAATAATAACAGCATTTCCTATATTTATTCTGCGTTTAATTTCCTCCCGACTTTCATTTGTATTTGTTACTGTTGCTCCAAGATATTTGAACCTTTCCACCTTTTCAAAGGATAAATTTCCAATTTTTATATTTCCATTTCGTACTGGTCATGGTCGTACTTGTCATGAGACATAATCATATACTTTGTCTTTTCAGGATTTACTTCCAAACCTATTTCTTTATCTCTTTCAAATAAAATTCCCGTGTTTTCCCATTTAATTAAGCCTACAATTATTATTTACAATACATTTCATTATAATATTTTCTAACTCTTCAAATGGTGAGGCACGAATGTTTTTCTGTTTGAATGAGTCTGAACCACACTGAAACTTGGCATTGAAAATTCCTTCTTTCTTGTTCATTATCCCCCATATGCGATAGTATTACTTGAGGATTAATCTCGACATCCCTTATTGTTTTCTCTTTCTGTCCGATAGCTAATTTCTTTCATTTAATCACCATTATAATGATGCATAAACAATGTAAAAGAACTTGAAAACAGGATCCACTTAACTCGACAGAACAAAACAAGCAAAGCTATCACTCTCTGAAAGCAACATACACCATAAAGAATAATGCTGCCACATGGTGCTGCATTACTATCAATTGAGATGTGCTATTGAATATGCTGTACTATTGATTAATGAAAGTCGAGTCGATATTTCCAACTTCATTATCACAAAATCACTAGAGAAGTATGTCTTAAAAGCAGGATTTTCCTTAAATCGGTTTCCTTAAAAGCGAGAATTTATTACATTATTGCAAATTTTGCTGGGGCTTAACAGATAATTCCTTAAAAAGAGGAATGTTAAAACGGGATTTTACTGTCTATTGAAATGAAAGTATATAATAATATTTTTGAGGACATATAAAGGGTGGAAGTGAAATAGCCTTGCAGATTTCCGGAGTGAATAGCTTATGTTGTATGTAACAATAACATATTGGTGGAAAGTTCATAGTTTTTTTCAGAAAAAAAAATGTTTTTTTCCCTAAATGTTTAACAATCTCTTATTCGGTAACTATTGTGAGTAGGATCATGATTTTTGTCCATAACTTGTGCCATAAAGTTAACATTATGAAACGATTTGCCAATGCTATAATATTTAATATATCATTGTTGTCATAGCAACCTCTTTCTTCATAGACAATGATATCAAACTATCCATCATTACAAAAATGTGATATTATTTCTTTATTAATTGTTTTATAATGCTGTTGTACAAAAATAGTACATTATGCAACGAGCCTATAATGATAGTAATTAAGAAGTGAGTATTTAATTTTCATACAAGCTTCTTAATTGCCATTATAGGCGAGTTTCATACGACTTTTTATGCTCGACCATATTTCGAACTTGAAATTATTCATTTTATTTGTATCTAACTGACCTTGAGCAATACCTCGTAAATTGTGAGATGTGCGCAGACGCGAAAGTATTGATTTTTTCCGAGGAACAGATGTCCACATTGACCTTGATAGCCTATAATTAAGAACCTACAGAGTAAACTAAATATGAACTTTGATATAACATTGAAATTAAATTAGACATTGAAAAACGAGATAACAAATTGAATTTATTTGAATATTATTTACAATTAACGCTAATTATTATAGTAACAGAACATAACCTTCTGCGACAGTATTGGATTTCCAGCCTCCGTGACTTTTTGCTAATTCTCTTTCGATTGCATATCCGAGAATAATCGATACTTGTGGTTTTATAACGGTACAAAGCTGACTTGTCATTGGCTGAGGTTTTATAATGGTACAAAGCTGACTTGTCATTGGCTGAACACCTGTACTTTAATGAGTAGGTGTACTTTAATGACATGCATTAAAGGACTGCTACCAGGTGTATAATTACTACATTTCGGCATGGTCGAGCATAAAATAACGTATGAAACACGTTTATTATGTTAAGCAGTTATTGCATTAATCAAAATTAGGAAACTTGCTTTGCTTGTTCCATAAAAAAATTGACTCGTACCATAAAGTATAACATTATAAACTTGTTTCATAATGTACTATTCCAGAAGTACGCTCTAAAATTGTAAAAAATTATTAAACCAAGAACATTTATCTGATAATAATAGTTGTCTTTAAAAGACAAAACAAAGAGGACATTAACTGTGAATACTTCAAGTTGAATTGAAACGCACATGTTTTAACTCCTAACTATAAAAAAAAAACACTTGAACTATAGTCCTGTCGCTCTAATTTCCTGCAGCCAATCGCATTGTAGGTCAGCTACATTTAAATATGTGCGTCTTTTGATTCGCTGAGGAAGACGTTATTCATTTCTTAAGGCTCGATAAATACTTAATATAATCGTCCGCCATTTTGGCTCTTTCGTTGGCGTTCGCAGAAAGCACACGAAGACGTTATTTGCCGCTCAATTATTGCTGAATTACAGTGTGTTTGATTTATTATCATAGGAGCTATGACATGATAATGTTTAATGGTGTGGCAAATAGATTCCTTGTATGGTAGCTCGGCAATGAAAGAACAAAAATGGCGAATGATACTACCTACCTAGACTTTATAGAGCCTTCACTTCCTAAGACGTAAGCAAAGAGGAGGAGTCACACCGGGAATAACAGCGTCACGACTATAGAAGTGTCATGTTCAGAAATAAAGCATTATACAGGGATAATGGTAAATTATAATTATTTTCACTGTTAATGCGTATCTGAATAATTTTTATTTAAGAGAAAATCTATCTATCTAGGAGAACTCAATTGTCTTTCCTAGTGAAAATAAAGGCCAAAAAATTAACAGTCGACTTTCTGTGCAGGAATGTTTTGCGCACTGACACTGTGTGAAACACAACCATGTGCATTTGGACAGTGCAAGTTGACTCCCACAAGCTACGCTTGTACTTGTCTGCCCAGTTACACTGGGAGCAACTGTGAGCAGAAACTGAAACCTTGTGCTGACAACCCCTGTGAAGGACGTGGAGAATGTTTCGAGAGAGGAGACACCTTCCACTGTCGCTGCCATGCCTGGTGGGAAGGTACTTAGAAACTTGAAATATTTCTTTTGTTAAATAATAATTACAGATTTATTACATTATTTAAAATCGGAGGAAGGCGAAGCAGGGAAGTTACATGCCCTTCTATTTAAAATTTCTTCGAAATTGAACAACATTAAGTTCAGTAGATGAATATGTATGTATAATTATGTAATTCATTCTCTTGTTTAGTTTGTTACCTATTTCAGGATTTCGTTTATTCTGAATATAGGCTCTTCTAATTGGCAATTTTTTTTTATAATTTAAATGCATAGTTTTCTTATTTTCTCTGTGTGTTATATTGCCAGTGTTTGGAAATAAGTTTATTACCTTCATTGTAAGTATAATATATTATTTTTATCTTTATTATTACTGGTACAATTATTATACACATTCTTTCATCAATATACAAAATAATTACTGATGTGCTTATAGGTGTCTCTATATCCGTCTTAAAAGAAACTAAAAAAAAAAAAAAGAACTGATTTTGATATCCCTGTCTCTATGATACCTGGATACTTTACTGAAAATTCGTAACAACATTTACAAGTCTGTATTGTATTTATTTACATTTCATGGTATTCGTACATTGCTTCACAGCTTGAATATGGAACTTTTTAAAAATAATTTAATAGTATTACAAAGTCTTAATTCATAGTCACAGTCTAGTTTAAATATATTCAGAAGGGTTTTACAATATACTAGTACAACATAAGGGATTAGTATCGATACCTAATACAAGAGATTAATATTCATGCCATGTTGTTGAATGTTGTAAATCCACCTACAGAATAGAAAGCGTGAGAAATTAGGTACAGTACTTCTTAATTTAGCCCTAAATAACCCTATGTTTTGAGTTTAATTTTTTATATCCATAAGGAGGCTATTAACAATTTTTACTACAATATAATGCACTCCTTTTTGATAACACGACATATTTGCTGATGGAGTATGAAAGTTATTTTTTTACGAGTATTTATGCTATGAACTGTTGAATTAGTTACAAAGTTTTCACGATCGCATACAAGGAAGTTTATTAATGAAAAAATATATTGACAAGGCATGGACATTATTTGTAGATTTTTGAGAATGGTCCTACACGATTCCCTAGATTGGCACCTGCTATTGTTCTATTTACTCTTTTTTTGTAGTAGGAATTTACTGTTACTATCTGTAGAATTTCTCCAGAATATTATTCCAAAACTTAACTTTAGATCTGAAAATCAGGGAATGGTATGTAAGAAATGATATATTTAATTTTCACAGTGGTACTAGTTTATTCAGTAAAACCTGAGTTAAATGCTTTTGAGAATTGACCTACCGGTACCACAGGTAAAAATTGTGCAACACAGAAAACCATATAAATAAAGTACAGAACCATTTACAAAAAAGTGATATGATTTCAGTTGTACCCTATTCTATTGTAAAACTATTTCTTATGAATGTAATCGTTATTATTTATAATCTTAATAATTATTTTTGATCAATTTATTTGTTATTTTTAATGTAGATGAAATTGAGAAGAAATCTGCAACTTATACAGAAGAATATATAAGCCCTATTATGTAAAACGAAGGATGACATATAACTCTAAAGCATTAAAGGAAGAAAGTTTTATTATAGAATCTGAAAGGACCTACAGAAAAGAAACATACAAATAATAGGTTTCACTCATTGTAGTTTTATAAGATGTGTATCTATTATTTTTTTTTTTTTGTAGTCAATCTTTTGTAACATACATTTTCTTCAACATTTCTTTCATAAATGTTTAACAATGTCCCAGTAATTCTTTTTACAAATATTTAAGCTCCATGAGAAGTGCATTGGCATTGTAATTTTTAGATCTGAAACTCAGGGAATGATATTTTTAATATAAATCGAATTTAGAGTACATTTATTTAAAGTAGCAAAATACTGTTAACATATGAGTGCTAGTCATATGAAGTACCTATATTTTTTGAGTTTGGAAAGAAAGGCAGTATCCGCAGTTTTTATAATTTGATGTACTTTTCCAACATCTTTAGATTGGTCAAATGGCTGATGGGTCCTTCCCTGGAACCATTAATGTGATGAGCCTTATCAGAGTTTCCATGAACTAACATGCATTCCATCTAGTGTCGCAAAATCGAACAATATTATTGATCAGTAGGTCATTGCACCTTTTATTTAAACTCAGACTTAGGGTAAAATATTCTAACCTGATCTAATCTAGTAAAAGTAATATACTGGTATGGAGACTGGAGTACTAAACTTTTCTACATTAGACTTTATGCGAGAAAAGTGTTTAAAATTGTTAGAAATTGTGACATTAGATAGCATACATCATGAAGTATTCACATCAAAGTAGATTAGCAAATGATCTGGCGAAAGAGACTCCCAACCAATACTAAAGGTTAGTCAATTTTTTTCCTTATTTACAGCCTGCAACATCAAAGATAATGTTTTATTAATATGTTTTGCCAGCTTATTTCTACCATAATAAATTATATAGAGTGTGGCAGTGGGATATGACGGTTTTTATAGCCCTGTTGTGGGACACCCAGGAGGAATTAAAAGAAAAGATATACAACTGGAAGTAATCTAGTACAATTCAATTGATTAATGTCTGATTACATTTCGTAAGTAGCCTCCAGGACAACGAATACATTCCTGCAACCTGCTATGAAAGTTCTGTATAACTCGCCCCAACAAAACAGGTTCGATGGCACTAATTTCGTTCCTTATGTTTTGTTTCAGCTGGATGATGGTGCGAGGCTTGTTGCAATACACATATTTTTTAGATAACTCTATAGGAAGTAATCAGCTGCAGTCAGGTCAGGAGATCTTGGTGGCTAGGCAATGTCTCCAAATTGTGAAATTATTCGTCCTGGAAACATGTTTCGCACAGAGTCATTGAACCATGAGCAGTGCACGCCGATTACTTCCTATGGAGTTACCTCAAAAGTAGGGTGTATGGAAACAAGCCTCACACCATCATCCAGCGAAATTAGTACCATTGAACCAGTTTTGTTGGGGCGAGTTATGCAGAACTTTCATAGCAGATTGCAGGAATGTATTCGTTGACGTGGAGGCTGCTTACGAAATGTAGTTTTTAAAAAGTAATCAGATATTAATAAATTGCATTGTACTAGATTACTTCCAGTATATGTGTTTTCTTTTAATTCCTCCTGAGTGTCCCACAACAGGGCTATAAAAACCGTCATATCCCACTGCCATACCCTATACAAACTTATCAAGAATCGAGCTAGAAGGTGAAGCTACATATTTCCAGAGTGTTTTTTTTTTAATTTGAGTTCACTGAAAGTACTTTAAGAGCTATAGTATTAAATTCTGTATATTATGTAGAATTCTAAATAAATATAAATATAAGATCTATATCTTTAGTGATCTTACTCATTTCATTCAAAATTATTTGAATACATTAATTAATAAAGAAATAAAGTATAATAGATTTTTATTTCTTACACGAAGAAACTTTAAAAAATAAGTAACAGCAAGGACCCGGTATATCATAGTAATATGGAACGTACAAAATTTCAGGCCAGCGTT
Organism: Periplaneta americana; assembly: GCF_040183065.1. NCBI lineage: Eukaryota > Metazoa > Arthropoda > Insecta > Blattodea > Blattidae > Periplaneta > Periplaneta americana. The sequence goes on from NC_091130.1 coordinate 47,337,691, forward strand.
GTGAACGCCGAATGCTTCACATTCCATTCAAGCCATTATCAGAACGGATGCTGCAGGAACCATTCTGGCTAGGCCTGATCACGGTAACAGTTGTGTTAGGTGTGATTGGGTTAGTCTGGTGTGCAAAAAGACACTTCCCTGAGAAGCTGGAGAAGTTGCTTGCAGAGGAAGCAGACCGGAGTAGAACAGGTATTTATTTGACGCCTGTACTTGTACAAATTCAGTTGTGTAACATAGCACAGCATACAGTGAAGGGCACACAAATTATACAGTATTTGTGCACAATGCATAGTAGATGTATTATACTACATTCCAGAGTTGGGTAAGTTACTTTCTAAAAGTAACTAAGTTACAGTTACAGTTACTGATCATTAGGGAACGGATTTATATGGACTAAAAATATATGAAATATGTAAATATATATGTAGTTATTTTTACCAAAATATGGAATTAAATATGGATTTTTACCAAAATATGGAATTAAATATGGACTTAAAATTATAAAAAAATGACTATGTACGTTAAATATTGGTACATTTTAATCAAACTAAACAAAAAATATAATGGACGTACCTTATCTTCCAATGTAGTTTCAACAAAACACAATTTTTATTGTCTGTTACCATAACAATAGGTTACAAACATTTCTTTCAAGTGCTGAAAAGTGAATCTTCTTCTATTGTCTCTGAGGATAGATTTATACTGACTAAAAGAGCGTTCGACGTCACAAGAAGTAACTGGTACATAATTCAATTTCACAATGTCTGCTGGGGATAAGTCCAAGTTAATCTTCACTGTTGATTCACCACTCATCACAGCAACAACCTTTTGTAGTTCTTCATATCCAGGGTTTTTTGAAAGTACAGTGTCCACCTTAGCTCTTACTGCATCTGCAACTTTACCTCTACCACGATTCAGTTGTTCCACAGTACTATTTATAATTTCAAAACTTTCAGATAGTGAAAGGTGCCTATTTTGGAGACTTTTGAGCGTTTTTATGATGCATGAAAATGTATGCTGAATGTGAGCTAAGTCATTCTTCACACTTATGTCACAGGTAACTGTTTTCGCAGTATCAATTGAGACTGCATCTTCAGAGTCCAATGCAAGGAGAACATTGTTAATAGAGTCTATATGTTCGGCATAATATTCAACTGCTTCTAGCCATGTACCCCATCTAGTTAAAATTGGCTTTGGTGGCAATGGAATTTCAGGGTACATTTCTTTCAACACGTTAACTCTACTGGGAGCTTTGAGAAATACTTTTTTCACTGATGAAATCAACAAATCTACTTTAGGGAAATTGTCTCTGACCACTTCTGCCACACGATGAAATGCATGCGCCACACAAGTAAAATGAGTCAATTTAGGATATACAACAGATAATGCTTGTCCAGCTTTGACCATATAAGGGGCAGCATCGCTAATAAAGAATAACACATTATCGTACATAATACCCTTTGGCCACAGGATACCCATAGCTTCGTTGAACAGTTTAACTATAGTTTTGTTATTGCACTTTTCTAGAACATCACAATGTAAAAGAATTCGTTCAGAATATTGTTCACTTAACAAACCGATAACTACATTACCAACAAGTCTACCTTCTTTGTCGGGAGTCTCATCAATGGAAACCCAAATTGAACTATCTTTAATTTCATCTCTTATCTTCTGTATTGTCTCATCGTAGATGGATGGAGCATACGTCTTCCTAAGTGTTGACTCATCCGGGATTGTATGTTGAGTATATTTTTCAAGGAATTCCCTGAAGACCTTATTCTTTAGTTTGTAGAGAGGAATATCAGCAGAGATGAGAGAACGGCACAGGTCGATGTTAAACTCAGATCTTACATTCGATGTTGTTGGTTGTGTTAAAAACAATTGTCTCTGCTTGGAATTTAGTTGTTTGTTGGCCTGATGTTTACTAGTTGTAATGTGTTGTTGCACCAGGAACTTTTGTGTAGATGATACTGCACACTGACACAAATTACAAAATAATATTTTATTGTCAGTTGATAAACCATCTTCTTTAAATTCTGAAATGTAACTTGTTAGTTTTGATTTTAAATTGACTGAATGACGTACTTTTGGCATATTTACCGTCTTTATAGTATGATTTACAAAACTGAACCTATGTGTACTCTGACTGGCATTTAACTGTTGAGCTGCACAACTGAAGTCTGTTAAAAATTTTAAATTAAATTAATACAGTTTTGTAACTTACTTTCCCATTGTTGATAGGACTGCTAATTTTCAAATAACTCTGATGTTAAAGGGATTACTGAACATGTGTTTAAATCTCTATTGTTGAAATGTATTTTTAAAAGTTAATGGAATTTTGTTTTGTTTTATTGTTAAACCTAATATAATATGGACTGTTTTATATGAAATATGGAAAATATATGGAAATTAACGAAAATATGTACTAAACTCTAAAATATGGAAAAATATGGAAAATAAAAGTAGGATTTTTCAACCCTACACATTGTGAAACATAAAGATAATGCAAAATATAAATTATATTAGCTTTATAAGTAAATATGTATTTACATATAAATCCTTTCCCTGCTGATCATTCATCTTTGCTGGGGCTGGTCTGTCTTGGCCTTTCTTGAGCTCTCACATCACTGATTTAATTTAAATTTAGTATGAACCACGCAGTTATCTAGCATCAGTGGAATAATTGTTGATAATGAAATGATATTTTGGCAAATTGAATCCGAGAATTTTCCATGGTATTGACTAATATTGGACTTACATCATCATCAATCATCATCAATGGCACGACAGCCCTTCATGGGCCCTCGCCTTCTTCAGAAGTTTTCGCCATTCCTCCCTATGTAATGCCACACTTCTCCAATTTCTAACACCCAAAGTCTTGATGTCATCCATCATACAGTCTTCCCATTTCAATCTCAGTCTCCCAACCTTCCTTCTTTCCATTGGAATAAATTTAAAAACTCTCTTCGCAACCCTATCATCTTGCATTCTCACAATATGCCCGGCCCAATCCAATCTTCTTATTTTTATAAATTTAACAATGTCCGGCAATATTGGACTTACAGTTGAGAAAAACCACAGAAAAAATTCAGTGAGGTAATGATCCCATGTGGGATATTAATCCACATCCACGCACAACTTCACAGTATGAATGTTGCTCAAGTGAATAGTTCTTATTTTAAGTAACCGATTGCTTTTAAAGAGCAGAATCTATGAAAACAACTATTTTTTTTTTTTTTTTGTATTTGTAAATGTTTTTAAGTGGTTCTAAATGATAAGATTTCTTGAAATTATGATTAAAATGTTAGTTTGAATTTTTGGACCAACCAGGAGTCAAAAACATTTAAAAAAAATCAGAAAGTTAAAGTATTGATACAAAACGAGTTAATGTATGTTCCAGGGCTCAAATGGAAGCTTATAAACAACGTAACAAATCTAAGTAAGGAAATGTTGAAAACACTTTATTGAGACATTCTAAAAATTATAAAACATGCAAATTTCAAACGAATATCTGTAATAGGGCAAGAGTTATTGTATTTTGAAGATTGAAAAATGTAGAATTTTTTTCTGTGTAAATGAGAAAAGTTGTTGTTGTTATCCAATGCTGGGCTTTGGCAATGAAGCCATTAGCGCTCTTGCTCTCCAATATTTCTCTGTGGTGGATCCAACAGGTAGAACTTCACAGGTTTGTAGATGTTCTGCAGTCATTTCTTGAATATAAATGATGTCCTGCAGATGTCCCCACCTGGAGATCCGAAAGGGGGACTATTTTGTCTCCAGAAAACTTATCTGAAGGATTTGCCATTAGGTTAAAAAGCATAAGTGTAACCTTTTTTTAACTGGGCACCAATTTTTTGTTTGTAATGGTGGTTACATCACCCACTCGCGTAAACCCCTAGGAGGGCCACACCTGTCGTTGGTTAATGGGTCCACCGGATCTGGTCGGGAGGGGTTTTAGATCCACCAACCTTTCTCACAAGCACCACTTGTGGAACATTTCTACACTGTGGCAGGCCAGCATAAGAGATGAAATAGCATTTCCTCTATTTCTGATGGTGTGGTTATACCGCCATTACTTGGTCCCCAGAGCCTCATTTGTAAAAGCAGGTTGCACCACGAGCAGGTTGAGGTTGGGTTTTGGATAGGAGAGGTTATGGAATGCACTATCCCTTTCTCTAGTTATTTGTCCAAGCATGCATATTCAATTTAAAATACATATTAAGCTGTTTGGCGTCATATTGTGATGCAGTTTTCTTTAATGATATTTACATACAGTAGATGAAGCAATTTTGCAATAAAAAGAAACAAAATTTGTCATATTTAGTCAAATTTTGTTGTTTTATTTAAGACCTGCCCCTTAATGCAAAGGACTATGTAAAATTATCCTCAATTACATTTCCCCCCCTCCCCCCACAACTAATGGTGGGTATTAATATTTGAGGAGAAAAATTCACTCCAGCACCGGGGATCGAACCTGCGTCCTTGGTTCTACGTACCAAGCGCTCTGATCACAGAGCTACGCCAAATTCAATCCACAGCACCGGATCGAACCTCCCTCCTTCAGCATTTCCCTTTTGACCTGACTCCAAGTTAGGCATATATGTTGACGTATATGTCTAGTGTCAACTGCCATTATACTAGGAGCGCACTCAGTTGAGTGACTTATTTGGTCGGGATTCCGCAGTTATGATGCACTGCTAGCTAGGAGAATATTATGGATTTATTAATTTGTCCTACAGAATAATCTCTGTAATGTTGACAATTAATATTTGAGAAGAAAAATTCGCTCCAGTGACGGGGATCGAACCCGGGTCTTTGGTTCTACATACCAAGCGCTCTGACCACTGAGCTACGCCGAATTCAATCCACAGTACCGGGTCCTTCAGTGTTTCCCTTTGTGGCCTGACTCCAAGTTAGGCATATAGGTTGACGTATATGTCTAGTGTCAACTGCCATTATACTAGGAGCGCACTCAGTTGAGTGACTTATTTGGCCGGGATTCCGCAGTTATGATGCACTGCTAGCTATGAGAATATTATGGATTTATTAATGGTGGGTACCTGTACTTGACTCTGCAATTTGTTGATGATGGAGATCTGTTGGAATGTCACAGGGGAACAGAAGCTCTCAGAGAAAACCCCTGTGTTACCTGGGCCATGAGCTTGCCCAACACGAGTTATAAATCGGAGATACACTGGGGATTATAAATCCAGCGCTGTAGCCACTAGACCACCATGCCAATTAAAATTATTATAATTTAAATCTGTGGTCGTCAGCACTCACTGAAATGTGCAATGGGTTTGCGGTGCCGTCTCGTGTGCACTGTCGTGTGCAACAGGGAGAGATACAGAGCATACCCGCTAGCAGCTACGAGAGCACTATAGTGCATTGCATTTTCTGCGGGTAAGAGAGGCTAGCCCCAGCATGCTCTGTACTGACGACCCCTGATTTAAATCTTTATAACCGCAGTAGAGTGTGTAACATAAATTGTTATTATTTTCAGGCTGCAGCTCGCATTCCAGACCACCCTCTGTCCGAGAACAGCTGGCTACTGCAGGAGGTGCTACAGTCGTTGTGGTTCCGAGTCCGCAGCCAGGGTGTCCTCGCTCGCTGTTCGGCCGCCTGGGTATTCGCAAACCCTCGCTCCTCAGCCTCACCAGCCCACACGGCCACAACAACCACCCAACCGCTGCCTCCGCCACAGCGAGAACCTTTAGTTTGGACGATTTGCTTAAACCGCCGCCAAGAAGTAAGGCCAGTCAAGGCGTTGTTTTCCAAATCAAACAAAGAAAGGCAGAAGCTCGCTGGCTGCCTCTACGTTCCTGCTCGATCGGTGTGGCCATGCCTCGATGCTGTCATTCACTTGCTGCGCACTTTGAGGCTGTTCAGCCCATTACATCATGCTCTTTATTCTCTTAAACTCTCTTAGTTGCAGGAGGTAAGATTCAGGGTTCAAATAAATTTCAGTCGCTTAAGATTTTCCTACATAAATGAAGCTATAACACTGCATTATATTCTCATGTTGCTGATAGTTACAGATGTAATTTCATACAGAAATTATTCCTTATTTTCTCATTATTAAATGTTTACAGTATGATACTTTCCTGGGGAAGACGTCAGAAGATTCTTATTTCTGAAATTGGCATAACTTAGCAAAAAATATTGTACAGTGAAACCTGTTCAAATCGGAACCTGAACAATCCGGAATCCTGTCTATTTCGGAACAATTTATTGGTCCCGGCGAAATTTGTATGTATTATGTGTAATTTTTCCTGAATAAAACGGAAACTGTCCAACGTGGAAACAGAAACTGTCTGCTATTGTTCAAAATGGAAACAATATTTTGGACACATACTATATTTTATAACTATATTTTGAAACAGCGTGTAATTTCAAGGAATATACGAAATATGTAGTCACTAAGATAAAAACAAGCTTTCTTTGCAAAATTGTAGAGGGTACGAGGGTGCATTGGCTTGTTGGTCATAAATTTTATTACCCTGTTGACTAGGCAGACGAGTCCCTTCAAAGATTTTCAATGCTTCACACCCGTATACTTTCATAGCTAAACAGAGCGCAAGTGTAGTGATTTCCAGGTAAAAAAAAAAGTTGCATAAAATGTGGCATTAACATTAAGTGATGAAGTAAAAGTTATCGAGATAAAGGAAAATTAGAAACAAAGTCTATGTGAAATAATATTGAAGTACAGTTGTGGAAAACTCAGGTGTGACACTTTAAAAAATAGAGATCATAATGAGTGAGTGGCGTGCCGCCGATATTGGTGACAAAAAAGGAACCAGAAAGCAACTGTTTATGTGGAAATAAATGAACTGTTGTGGGAGTGGGTTCTTCATGACTTTTCGAAGAACAAGCCAATTTCTGGATCTGTTCTGCAAAGCAAGCTATTGAACTGAGAAAGAAATTAAATAAACTAGAATTCAAGGCTTCTAATAGATGGCTCCTAGTCTAATTAAGTAATAATGTGCAGTGATATGCAGTACAGTATTAGAGTATAGTGTTAGATATTAAATAGAATGAGATGAGTAAACTTTAGTATTGTTTAATGACTAATGAGTGAATTACGATAATATTTATACAGAAAAAGATTTTAACAAGTTGATTCACCAACGTAATAAGCGACAGAAAGCTGATTTAATGGGACGAGTGTTAAACGGAATATTTTGTACTTCTTGCAGTTTGAGGCATGCCATTTTATTTTTCATGTATATGAATGACAAAATATTCCATTTTAATGTCACACCTGAATAATACGGAAACCTGTCCAGAACAGAAAAAAAATTAGGACCATGTCACTTCCGTCTTGAACAGGTTTCACTGTACTTTCGCAATTGTAGAGTTGTACATTAATAGAAGATAAAATATTTTTATTCTCGTACAACTATTGAAAACGTAAATATCAACATTACTATATTATTTTAAAATAATTATGTCCTATAAAAAGCGTGGTTATGATTTTTTGATAAGTGAATAACACCCCTTAAAGACTCCCTCTTCTCAGGAGAAGTATTGTTCCTATCGCCATATTATGAGATGTAATGATTAGTTGAAGGAACCAGATAAATCATATGAGTTTTTTAAGCTTTCATGGCGCCAGTGATTACAATTAATGTTTTGGGTAATCCATGTACTGGAACTTCACATTTCCAACGTTTCGGAACTACATACATGTTCCATCATCAGGGTGAGACCAGAGAGGTTGCCTACTCTGTTGGGCTTGTTAAGCCAGGCTAATCCGGACTGAGCAAAGATTCTAATAGGCTATTGTTTACATAGGAAACTAATTGTTTAATTCAAATAAGATTCTCGGAAAAAACATGAACATATACAGTGAAATCTCAAAATCACGTACCGATACTTCACTATTACGTATTTTTCAGTTTAACGTATATTTTAAAATTTCCTGCTCAAATCACATATGTTACTATGCACAGATATTCCATTTTTACATTCTCTGAACTTAAGAAGTTTTCATTATTACCTACAGAATTTTGAAGTTAATAAGTGTTAATAACACTTTGTTTTGTCTATGCAGTTTTGTGCCTTTTTTTGCTAATTCATCAGCAATTTCATTCCCACTTATGCCAACGTGTGATGGTATCCATTGGAAGTGTATTTTCTTCTGTAAGTTTCCTAGCATTTTTATTAGTTTTCGGATTTCATTAATTTCATTTGTAAGAGGCAATTTGTTTGATGCTATAGCTTGTATTGTGGCTTTTGAGTCGACTAGTGAAACATTTTCGGTCTACATATTAATTGCTCTAGAGCAAAAAGTATTGCTTCAATTTCTGCATCAAAATTTGATTTGTTTTCACCTTCAGCTATATAGTGTGAAAAAAGAGATGAGCGTACTCCAGCTCCGGATTTTATTCTTCTATTTATTAATGAGCATCTGTGTAGATGTGTAGCCATTCTGATGATATCTCTCTGTAATAGTGCATAACGTTATCTCTTTTAGTTCTTCTTTTGTATGTTGATCTTTCTTTACTATTTCTATTATGAAATAATATTTACTCCTCATGTACTTAAAGTACAAATTCATTTAACATTCAGGCATGTTTTTTGAAAAAATCTGTAAATTTTACTCTGTCTTCTGGTTTATAGTTTCCAGCAATATGATTCAATATGAAAAACTTATCAGGAAACAATTGGCATTCATACAGTCCTCTATGTAGATTGAAAACTCAAAAAAGTTTCATATCCATTGTTCAAGAATTAAAACAGAAAATCAATATCCCGAATTTAAAAGAAAACTTACAAATTAAACCAAACCCTTTAACTCTATTAAATATAGAATATAATCTAAATTTAACAGAAGAAATACTGAAATCAGAAGTAAACACTGAAATACTGAAACAATTGTCTTTAGAGACAATTAGTATTAGGTACCCTCCACAAAACTGGCTTCATTTATACACCGATGGATCCTTGATCACCAGAGAACAAGGTGCTGGTGCAGGTGTTACGTGCTGTCTCTTCTCACTTCATAGATCTCTTGGATATGGAACAACAAGTTTTGATGGTGAAATCATTGCAATAAATGAAAGTCTCAGGAATCTTCTATGCCACATCAATAAATTTAAGAATGCAGTTATATTGTCAGACTCCAAAGCAGCTATTCTATCAATAGTCTCTAAACACACACTTTCCTCTCAAACAGCAGAAATAACTAAAATGCTCTCTCAATTAATATCACTCAATAAAAGAATTTTATTCCAATGGATACCATCCCATTGTGGAATCCTGGGAAACGAGAATGCGGATGCCTTAGCAAAGAAGGGCAGCACTGCTACTTACAGACCTGTTACTAAATCTACGTTTTACTCTGTGAAAAGATTTATTAAATCTACATACTTAGACTTTTACAAACAAAATATGATAACACAATCTCAAGTGAAAAAATGGAACTCTCTGCATCAAAATCCACAGTTAATTCTCGATTTACCACGAAAATCGTCTGTAGCTGCATTTAGATTGGCAACAGACCATGATTGTTTGGCCAAACACCTGCATAGAATTGGAATATATCAGTCCCCTAACTGTCCATTGTGCAACTCAAACCAAGAAATGGATTCGGAACACCTCAAAATCTGTGCTTCAGTGGCTGGCCATGATAATATCTTTGAAAAATATTGGAGTGCAAGAGGTCAAATGACTTTATTGTCAAACGCCTGGCATTAGAAAACAACAACAATTTCCAGCAATAAACATGTTTCAAAAAACGCATTTTTCTTATTATTTCGAGGACACTCGGATGTTCTGGTGATGTACTAGAGACATTAAACTACTTCTGCCGCAGTTTTTAAATGGTTACATTCAAAATTAGTTTTACCACTTCCAGCACTGTTCTCTATTTCCTTTCATTTCTTAATTACTATTGCTAGTGTTGACTAGGTAAACTCACACTTTTTAGCCACTTCAGTCTGCTTCAGTTCCCCGTCTAAATCACTAAATGAGGAAATTCAGTCTCCAAACTGATTTGTTTTCATTTACCACCTGCCATGATTAACAACTAATACTCGAATGTGAAAGGTGCCAGCAGTCATAAGACAGTGACAGGAATCATAAAGGCAAATCCTGTTAAGGGTTATGTGCTCTTGAAGCAGGTGGAGTTTTTTTTGTAACACACTCCTTGCACAGAATGCTAAGATCGGTCAACGAAAGAATGAAAGAAGACAGACAAAATAATGGTAGAACATCTTTAAGAGGGCGACACCAAGTGAAAAGTGAAATATTGAACACGAAAACTAAGTAAATTTAAAAAAGAAAAATGTTTTTATCATTCCATTGTGACTTCTCCAAAATTTGACCATCATTGTAATGTTGGATAAAACATATTTAAAATATAGGAAATACACCAGGACTGGTAAAATTTATAATTGTAACAGATTTACCGTTACTTTGGTTTTTATTGCACTGTATTACAAAATCAGTAATTGTTCCTTATCTATGTCTTTTTTCAAAATATAGAATAATTTACTGGAATTTTTACTTTCTCATTATAAAAAAAGGGTTTGTGGTAGTATAGGTAGTATAGTGGTATGCTACCAAGCCGAAGGCTCGGGTTCGATTCTCGATGGCATCATAGATTTTTCCAATTGACCTAATCCTTCTGGCTGCGCTATTGCCTTGGGGTTTACTCAGTTTCTGATAGAAATGAGTGGCAGTGAGTTTCCTTGGAGGTAAAAGCGGCAAACACATCCACACTGTTACTAATGCCATTTGTCTGCAAAGGTAGGAGTCTTGATTTTTGTCTATCCTGTAAGTTTTAATGGCTCGTAATAGGGATAACATTATACGAAATATGAAAACAAATTGTTAGGATGTTACAAAAGAATAAATTTAAAGATTTTAATAGAATACACGTTCAAAAGCATCCCTGCCACAGAAAAAGTGACTTTGGGCATGTTGTCTATCTGTGCATCTCCTCAGTGTTATACAATTGGGCTGATTTTTATACTCAGTATCTGCAACTGTAGTTATGTGGGAATGGTAAAAAAAAAAAAACAAAAAGCTTTTTATATGAAAAAGTAACATAAAATGGACTGTAATGATTGATTTAGAGATATTTTTCTAAAAGTTATTGTTGCAGAGAAATGAATTTTTATGTACAAAATTATGCCTTTAATCAAAAATGTTTTCAAACAAAAGTCTTTGTGCTTAAATATATTCATATACATTTCTATACGTACAAAATTCACAAAACCCTAACCATCACGGAAACAGTAAGTGGAAACTAAGACTTCATGTTGTGCGGCGAAAACTTTATTGTTCTGTACAAGAAGTAGAGAATTTACGTCAGAATTCATAATACCGGTACTCATTTCAAGGTTTACTTTACTATGTTAGTGCATAGCAAATTACGTAATTTATAATCTAGTTTTAACGTGCAGATAGTTCCAGAAAGTCATTTTTAATATGATAATTTTTTGTGAAGCACATAAAATTTATTATGAGAAGGTATCTCATCTTTATAACATCGAATTTTTTAGGTTATGTCACACATAGTTTGCTATGAAAAGTGTATTCTTATTTCCCAGTGATAATGATTGTGTGACAATTTATTACTGATATATATATATTGAACTGTCTGTCGAGAATTTTTCATGCCCTAAACATAGGCCTAATCTATGCATAAAGAATGTGTTTGACAGAAGTACACATACATGACCTAGTTGATCACAATTTTATGATACATAGTGCAGATGTTATGATAATATTTCAAGACAATCTAAGTTATAAATCTGTCTATTCACAATTCGAATAGAAAGAATCTTACTGCTGGAAAAAAATAAGATGCTTGTTTAGAAGACTTCATGCAGTAGCCATGGTAGAATTTATATCTAGAGTACAGTTGGTTTGAAAAGGTTTCACTGACAACTCTTGTTAAATATATGAATATTTTCGCTCACTATAATTATCTGTCTTTGAATGAATTATTCATATGGGTAGTGGAGTTTCTCTCCATTGCATATTTGTTGCTGCTACTCCTTTTCATTGTATGTAGTTGTATTCAGGCTGTCATTTATCTGATAATCATGTGGTAATGGGAGTGAAATAACACTGGCAATACTGCTGCACATTATCAGGATGAAAAAATCAGTCATCCCAGATCACTTTACAATTAAAAGTCTGTTTTTGACAGTGGAAGCCGAATTCGGGTTACCATATAAGAAAAAGAATGAAAAGCAGAATTTTGCACAAAAAAGCAGGACATTATAATGTAACACATGATGTGACACTTATTTTCAATTCTATTTATAAAAAAGTAAAATGTTTGTCTTTATACCGTTACACAATAAAATTGATACAAAACTATATATTATTTTAATGTACCGAAGTACATATGATATTTCCATGCAGATATTCTGCGTCATCATACAATGAAAGAGTAATGGAACGGAGAAAAATTCTCTCCGGCACCGGGATTTGAACCCGGGTTTTCAGCTCTACGTGCTGATGCTTTATCCACTAAGCCACACCGGATACCCATCCCAGTGTCGGACAGAATCGTCTCAGATTAAGTTCCAACTCTTGGGTTCTCTCTAGTACCCGCCGTCTGCACTACGTCATAGATGCCTATGAACGTAGGACTGAAGTCCATACATGTGGATACAAAACTGTCAAATATTAAATTCACTATTTAACAGTACAGATTATAAATCAGTTTATACTTTGTTTAACTTTCTCTGGTGACCCAATTTGTTTAAACACAGAATGTTGTTTGTCATTCAGTAAATACATGTGGAAATCCACATAAGATAACTGTTGATATTTTAAATTAAATTTTACAAATATTTCCTCTAATGGACACCATACAATTTTTCCTCTTTGATCCACTGAGAATTGACAAGAGAGAAAAGCAAGACAATTTATGATTTTGTACAATGCCTGGACCGAACACAGGACATAAAACTAAATAACATGATATGTCCTGCAAAATCTGGACATCTGCTAACCCTAAGCCGATTGCACTCAAAGATATAAATTCTACTAGAACTAGAGAATATTTTGAAAGAACTTACTGGTCAGTGGACTCTCAAACATCCCATGATAAATCTTGAAACATAACATTTTAACATACAGTGTTTAGACTGAGATGATGTGGGATTCCCATGATATTACAGTCAAACTTGGTTAATTCGAAGTAGAAGGGACCATTTAAAAAATCGAATTGTCCAAGAATTCGAATGAAACAAGTTTCAATTGTTTTCTGTTTTCTATGGCAGAGGCATTTTGATTGAAATATACCAACGTTTTACAAGAGAAAAGGTCCAAACCATGAAACAAAATTTATGGATCCCCCATAGGAATCGTACCCAAAACTTCTTGTATAAATAATTAATGCAATACATTAATAACAAAACTATTTATTCAAGATTTTGTACGACATTATCAAAATACAGGGCATTCAAAGTTATTAAAAAAAAAAAGCTTGATACTTTTCTTTGTTTTTCAGCATTTCATTTTGATTAATGCAAAATTCTTCAACATAACACCTTACTTTCTGGGTGTAGATTGTAGAGAATGGTTCCTCAGGATGTTGGCCCTTCTTCATCTGAAGACAGAGCGACAATCTTCTCTCTTACAATAATATTGCAAGCTGATTTTTGTAATTTCTGAACTGTATTTCGTTGGATCTCACTTCGAATTATCCAAAAAGAATCGAATCACAGACTATTTTTCAACATTGCGTTGTGTAGAAATGTCAAGGGACTGCGCAAAAATTTCGAATTATTCACGTTCTCCAATTAAAAACGTTCGAATTAGACAAGTTAGACTGTATTATGTTTAAGTATAAGAAATAATTATTTTTATTTTTTGTGGTTTTTATTAGAATATATTACTACAAAAATTGCGAAAACCATTATGAACATACTGAAGTCGTAATTGTTAAAAACTAGCCTATACTGAGTTACTTAGAAATAGAACAATTTTCTCTTTGAAAATAGACAACTATAAAATGTTATAAGTTTACAGTATACAGTATATTCTGTATTACATGCAAAGAGGAGAAAGAGTATGATGATGTGGGTTGAACTGTTTGAAAGCTGTACAGTCCAGGCTTTACTTATCTGTCTCCTCTATTTCTTCTGCGTGTGGTAGCAGTAGAAAACTGTGGCGTTGCCTCTCTTCTCTTAACTCTTGCTCTCTTCCTGTGATTCTAACATCCCCCCTTCCATCCTATCAGTGTGTCGGTGTTGTGTGTATTAGTGTGTGCTGGTAGGTTTGCACCTGTAGTTCTAGGGTGCACTACACTCCCAGCAAACTGTATTCTCTCTTTGATTAAGTTGTTAAGTGTAATGTATTATTTTCCTTCCATGATTGAATGAGAAAAGTTATCCCATAATTCAGTAAATATTAATAATAACCAAAAGTTTTATGAAGACTTTAATACACTGAATACGGAAATGCTACTCCATGAGTAAGAATCACATAATTTCACCTAAAAAGAGAAAAAACTATTTTTAACACCTCCAGTTTTAGTCTTGAATTTCACGTTTTATAAGAAACAACGAATATGATTTCCTGGAGTAATAATAAATTTATCTTGTAATATTATGCTAATGAAACATTCCTTTCTTTCATACTGATAACGAGGAAGGAGGACAGATTTACTTTAGTGGGATCTAGTTTGTTTTGGAATTCACGAACTTTCGAATTTCTAAAAAGTGTCTTTTAAAAATTAAAACTGACTTTAATGGTGATAATTGTGGAAAACGAAAATTCTTCACCCGAACATACAGTAAAACTTAAATTATACGTTCTTATAGCAATCTGAAGGAAAAAATGCATATAAGTGAGAAAAATGTTTAATTAAAATTACATTATTTTACTAACATCTGAAATAGCATCTGAATACTGTATGAGTAGAATGAGTTAAGTCAGCGTAGGTATACTAAAATTTTCAAAGAGAAATTTATGGCTTCATAGTTAACCTATTTTTGATTCTATAATACAGTACCTACTCGAATTTATAATGCATACGTTTAAGAATCTATAATTGTGGAGTAATGATAGCCATGTCTGACTGTGAAACGAGCTGGCCCAGGTTCAGATTCTGGTTGGGACAAATTACCTGGTTGAAGTTTTTTGCGGGGTTTTCCCTCAACCCATTAAGAGCGAATGCTGGGTAACTTCCGGCACTGGACCCTGGACTAATTTTGCTGGCATTATCATATTCATATCTCTCAGATGCTAGATAATCATCACAGTTGATAAATCATCATAAAATAAATCAATTAAAAATTATTATTAAAAAATGTAAGATTATTTATAGAAAACTTAGCTGCTTAGAGACAAAGCTGGCTGATATGTTACATTTCGAACTCCAATCTATAAAATTTTACGACATTGACTTACCTTGTTCTTCCTGTGTGATCTTTTAATATTGGGTGACTATTTTACAAATGAAATCAGTTATTTTGGGATGTTTGCCCTCAGATTGTGATAACTAGACTTCGTTGAATTGCCACACGCTACATGCAATCAGGTTGTCAATGTACGGTAGTATAGAGGAGGTGAGCGACTGCCCGGTCTCGTAATATAAGCAGTTCATGTTAAGAGCTGTGGCCAGTCCAAATAGATGAAGCAGCTACAGCTAATGTATACCTATGTAAGCATTTGTTTTTGCATTACTGTGGTTGGAATAGTCAAAGCTTAACATTTGTTCAGTGCAGACAAGAATTCAATCAAATGTACTACAATGAGAGTGTTGCTGTTCCAAATAATTGCCCCTGGAATACCCTTACCCCCGCAGCCAGTCTTGACCCGTTGGGAAACGTGGTTGGATGCTGTTAATTATTATGCAGAACATTATGGCAAAATAATGGAGGTAATTGATGCATTGGATAGCTCAGACAGTTCCGCTGTTGCAGCTGTGAAATCATTGCCTTCTGAACAGCTATTGGAAGGTATTCTGTTCATTGATTATAATTTTAAAATCGTGTCCAAAAGCATCATCCTGTTAGAATCGTCTAAACTACAACTCTCAGAAGCCCTTAATATAGTGGATAAAGTATCACAAACCGTTATCCAAAATAACAATTCATTAATTTCAGAAAAAAATGAAATGTAAGTTGAGAAACGTTATTGCTAAAAATTCTGCCTATTCACAACTTCGTATTATAAATAATGTACCATCAGGTCACGACAAGACATCTGAAGTTGGTATACTAAAAAGTAGTGACTTTCCGTTCTTCAAATATGTACGTATTACATTGTGTGATGTTGAACGTACATTTTCCTAAAATAAAAACTGTTTAAGTGACCATCGGAGGAGGTTACTTTGCAGTCGCTCAAAATGTACGTAACTCTTCACTGCAATCCACATATTCAAGGATGATGTGAGCATTTTACATTAAATTTTAAGAGTTAATATAGCTCACTATAAAATAATTGTGTATTTACATGTTTAGACATTTCCTACTTCAATGATCATTCATTATATTTCTTGAATGCAGGATACAGGTTTTATTGTAACCGCAGTATACTGCTCAGTGTTTACATTAGAGGCATACTCCATCCTTTGCATGCCCCCTTCTCATACAGTCTATACCGCGTGCGCAGTAAACTTTGCGTTTCTTGTGGCAATTCCACGAAGTCTAGTGATAACTCTTTCGTAATTTATGCAGTTAAATCACAATGTGTTAACAGAATGTGTCACTGTTTCCAAAGCAGTAACAGAGTAATTGAAGAAATTTAAATTTAAATTTATGTTCTATTTAATAATACTCACAACTGCCGAGGTTATATCAGCATCGGTGTGCGGAAATTTTGACCCGCAGAAGTTTTTTCACATGCCAGTAAATCTGCTGACATGAGCCTGTCGTATTCAAGCACACTTAAATACCATTGACCTGGGCTGGGATCGAATCCGCAACCTTGGGCACAGAAGGCCAGTACTGACTGCACCATCCAAAGCGATGTCATTGCAGAACACACGATTGTTGGAAGCAAGCATCGGAAGCTTCGAATTTCCACGAATTTCGCCTTAACTATGAACACGTTTAATATTTTCTCGTTCTTACATTTTCACACCAAACCTAACTTCGAGGAAAATGGATATATATCGTATAAATGACGTCTCGTAACTCCTGGAGTTTAAAATACGATTATGTAAATATAAAAAAACCTGTTGTTTGTTGTTGTTAAGTCAACTGTCTGAAGACAGGTCTGAACCTCACAAGTGATACGAAAAAAGGCACCACTTACGAGGCAACTAGGCCAGGAGATAATGGGGTAGGATGGCCAGTTCCTTTCCCCCTCCATTGTATACATTGCTGACTAGCTATGTATTACTCTAAGAAGACATCAGATGTATACAAACAATTGTTGTTCCTCTGATACACATCGTCAAGTGAGATGTATGCTTGATAATAGATGTACATATCAGCCAGAACCTTAATCAGAGGTAATAAAAAACCTATAAACGAAAATTGTATAACCATAGTAAATTAACATGGAAAGTATAGGTATTTTGCCAGGATTTCAGTAAAAAAAAGTATAAGTGTTAAAAACGTATAAAAGAAGTTTTACTGTATTTCTTTTTAGCATTTCCAATATGCTCTTCTCGTACTCTGTGCATATATTCTTTATATTTCTTTCTGATAATAAAGTATCATTACAAACATCTCCAACTGCATGATGTATATGACAGAACAGTACAACATGTAATTTGTAAACATGCCAGAAATTGTTAATTTGTAATAATATAATATACAGATTTGCATCCTATACAGTATTGCATCTGAAGGAGCATGGTAAAAGCTTGTGTCGTATAATAAATGCAGACATGAGAGTCTGTGTGTGAGTAAGAAGCAAGAGAATGCACTAACAACCAACCCAAACATATTCAAATTCATTCAGTATGACGTATCAATTATTTTAGAAGGAATTACTGAAAATTTTTTTATTGTTCGGAACTCTATAAATCTACAATATATCTTACTACTACAATTCATAATACAATAACCTTGTATTTTCCAATAAGCACTTAAGATATACGTACCATATTCATATTGTTATTACGTACATAAGCTTGACCCAACTAATTGAATGACATATTCTTCTTGGTCTGTCTTCTAAACATCTCCGTAGTTAGGAAATTACTGTTACTCTTATTATTGTCTCACTGTAAATACACTTTTCTAAAGAATGCTTTGAATTTTAACTGTAGTAGATCTTATACAAGATTAATATTAATCTCATTTACCTCCCTCCATCCAAAAGCCTATGACAGGAAATTTTCATCTTTAACGTTATAATATCTAGTCTCCATTTTAGGCATTTTTATATTTACTGAAAGCTAGTTGCTTAAGAGACATTTTGCTTGCCAGAAGACTTTCCGTCTCCATACAGAAAAATATTGATAAATGTTTTATTTCTGGTTGTATCAGCTTTAAAACTACTGGTAGTCTTTTTCCTAAACATTTGGAGTTCGTGTTGTATGGCTTTCAATTTGTCTGTCAGACTGTAGATTAATATATTATATGAAAGAAACACATGCCAGTGCGTTTTGTTATCTTTATTCAGTAATTTGCTGCTACGAATATGTTACAAATGTCACTTGTTTTCTTCTCATCTTGAATTAGAACATTGGTTTCGAGATTAAGTGATTTTAGTGCCTACACTGAGCACACTCAAACAGCTGATGGAGGAAGAAAGATAGTGTCGTGACTCGAACATACCTGATTTTTAAATTTTGCCACCCTTGGTTAGTTTTAGGATAAATACATCATAGTTTGGATATCAAGCAGATGGTACTTTTTTTTTTTATCTAATGCTATCGGACTGTCTTTTGACATTTCTGCTCTTCTCTCCTGGCAATGACTTACACGTAATTCACTTTTGAGGTTGGGGCACTTGGAAGGCAGAGTTATGTTACCCCAATGATATGATAGGATGACTACGTATAATTATGTGGTGCCAGGAGGGGTCTTAAAGCTAAACTTAGCCTAAATTCCAGACCATGGACGAACATAGGACAAATCACAGATCTGGCTGTGCTAAAATTTGCGTTTTTTGTACCTCTGATTTACATTATATAAAATAATGTAAAAGTTAAAGAATTATTTTCATAACAATTGCTTATCCATTGAAACCATCCACCGCTGTAGTGTAATGGTTAGCATGCCCGACCTTGAAATGAGTGGGCCCAGGTTTAAATCCTGATTGGGACAAGTTACCTGGTTGAGTTTTTTTTCCAGGATTTTCCTTCAACCCATTAAGAGCAAATGCTGCGTAACTTTCGGTGCTGAACCCTGGGCTCATATCATTGGCATTATCACCTTCATTTCATTCAGACGCTATATAACTATAGCATTTGGTGAAGCTTCGTAAAATAACCAAACAAATAAAAAAAAAAATCCAGTGAAACCACCCTTTGCTTTAAGGACTTAGGTACAGCGTACAGCAAGCAAAATTTTGGAAATATTCAACATTTTTTTTCTCCATTACTATATCTTGTACAATAAAGAAAATTAGTATGTGTAAAACACTGTCGTCCTGCTATATGAAAAAAATAATTCTACGATTAAAAAAAAATTATTTACATTTTTTTTTAAATTCAGTTCACTGTGCAGTGATGAAGCATTTCCCACATAACTCAAAAACTATCCAACATGCTGTGATGAAATTTTTTGTGTGTATTTATGCATGTCATATCTACAATATGTTGCAAGATCACTTCTCTACCTGTAATAGATTGTCTGATAAAAAATAGATTCATTTTAAAAAATGGTCAAATATCAGTACTTTCTTCTAACACAAAAGAAAAAAAAAATTATTTATTAAGGAATGTAGTTGAAAGAGCATGGTATAGTAAACATGAGTTTCAGCAATAAAATAAAAGCGAGAGAACATGAAAAAGTTAACAAGTTTATGAGTTATGAGGGAAACGCTTCATCACTGTACAGGAAACTGCCACTATTTTGAATTTTGAAAAAAAAATATACAAATAATTTTTTTTTAATTGTAAAAATATTTTTTTAATATAGCAGAAGGATAGTGTTTTACACATACAATTTTCATTATTTTACAAGATACAGTAATGGAGGAAAACATGATGAATATTTCCAAAAATTTTACTGCTGTAAGCTGTATCTAACTTCATAAGCTGAATGTTAATAATAGCCCAAATTTGTATTAAAATCGCAGTGCCTTGAATGTGGAAAGGCTACATTATGGTTAAAAATTACTAACTCTACACTAAAGAAAATAACACCTCCAATATAATCTTGAATTTAATTTTTATTCCAATTATTAGGCAGTAATCCTAAACTCAAACTATAAAACCAGAATTGACTGATCATTTCTTGAGACAGTGGCTCTTGATTGGGACCAAAGTGAAAAAAGAATCAACAGTTCCGTTATTGTGGTACAAAAAGTTATAGCAGATTACTCTAATAGAAGGTTTCTTCATGTAGTTTTATGAGCATTTTGTGACAATGTAGAAATTTATATTACAATTTAATCTGTATTATACACATCACTAAAACTTTTTTTTTATTAGTGATAGTTATAAATATATGTATTGGAATGTTTTGTGTTTTTAACGTATATATAATTCTTAAAGCGAAACCCCAATGTTGTAGGAAATATTATTTGAATATTTTTAAAGATTAAAATTCACTATTTTAATCCCAATTGCATTATATACAACAAACATAATAATGACACTGCTGCAGAATGCACAGAGCACAGTTATTATGAAATTATTTATTAACTGATATGAATTTGTAATAGTTTGTGTTTTCACTATCTAGAATAGGAGTTTGATAGACTGCACCAATAGCATTAATACCGCATATTCACCCATTGCTTAAAATAACTAGACTAAAAGTTAGCAAGTGCACTGCACCAAATCTGACTACGGTATGCTAATTTAGTCTGTAGTTGCAACTTGTTATGAAATGCACTAATTGTAGCAATTAAATAATATACCAGTATTGAAGCAACTATATGAGCAAATTGTATCTATTGTAAAAGCAAATAGTTGCGTTTATTGTTTTGTGTCTGAACATGCTTCAGATTCGAAAGTCTTGAAGGCAGATATGTAAAATCTGTTGAAATAAGACGGAAAATATAAAAAAAAAAAATTAGTGTAAATGCCTTGCACAATGTGCATGAAATGTATGCGTACATATACTGGGCTGTGTATGTCTGCATGCATATTAAACTGAATTGCTGTTAATAAGTTTTATTAATAAGAGATAATATGAATATGTTCTAATCTTAGTTATAAGATTTTCTTAATAGTGATAAACATACCAGTATCTGTTTTCTTCTAGTATACAGGATAATTCAGGACCTCTGCAACAAACTCTGGGATAGATAGATCTCGCAATGAGAATAATTTTTCTTAAAACAACCCATGTTCTCCGATGCCTCGTTTAGAAGCTGCGTGACATAAAAAAAAGACAGGTTTTAGTGACATTAACAATTATGAAATGAATTATTTTTCAAGTATGTTTGCTGACAAGTTACAGATGTTCAAAATGTCTACCTTGAACCTGATTACATTCATTTGATCAAAAACAGCTAATACTCGCATTGTTGGTTCCTCTCTGGTGTCAATTCGAGTGGTGTATTACTTTACATGACCCCCCCCCCAAAAAAATTAAGGGTGTGAAGTCAGGTGATCACGCTGGCCACGCAACAGGTCCAGCTCTCCATATCCATTGCTCCCCATAGATGTTATTTAGATGTGCTCATACAACCAGGTTGAAGTGCGTTAGGACGTTATGTTGAATCACATGTCCCCTCACGTCATGAAGGGTACATCCTGTCCATGAGCAGCGGAAGCGTGTTCCAAAGAGTGCTCCATTCAAACGGGGCAGCAAAATGATAGGACACTTATAACCTTTCCGCAAGGGTACTTGAAGAAATAAATGAATAATTCATTTCATAATTAACTGTAAATGTCACTAAAACCTGTCTTTTTTTCGATGTCACATAGCTCCTACACGAGACATCGGAGAACATGGGGTGTTTTACGAAAAATGATTCTCATTGCGAGATCTATCGATTCCCAGAGTTTGTTGCAGAGATCCGGAATCACCCTGTATATGAAAAATTGTAGGCTGTTGTTTTGGAATACTAGGTTATACGGAAAGCCTACTTACAACTTTTTTATGTATAGTGCTGGAACTATGTAATTTTGCTCTTTCTACAAAAAATACACTGCAAGAACACAAATTTCTGAAACATTTCTGTTTATACTAAATAAAAAAATAATAATTAATTTAAAGATTTAAAAACATAATCTACTTCATTCCATTATAATTTTATATTACTGATAGGAAATTAGTCAGACACAATGTCAGACAATAACTAATGAACAATAGAATTAGTATTTAGGAAAATAAATGTTACGAGTTTACTCTTCTACTACAGCCCAACAATTCAACTTAGTAATTTATAATACAAGTTCGTGAAGTGGATAGTATTTTGATGGGAGTGTAGGTTTGAGAATCGAGGCTTGCCGACTTTCTCAAATACATGATTGTCAAAATACAACTTCATGAGTGTGTACCATACAATGTTTTTTCTTCGACAACCTCAAATTGTTACTTCACGCACATTGCTTACTTCACACACTAACGTGAAAAAAAAAAAATCTTTATAGTTTTTTTAACATTAATTATTCTTAAATTCGTGATAAGAGCTATGGAAAGATTTGAAGATTAATCTATTATCATCTTCATTTTTTTCCATATAAGTCAATAGCTTGTTGCTTCTTCCAGATGCCCAGCCAAATTTTGGTCTCTTCAGTTGTTTTGCTAATAATATTCTACTTTATATTCTATTTGTTTTTACGGATATCTCTTTCAAGTCTCCTCTTTCATCTAAGAACTTTCTGATTTGGAAAACTTAAGTCATACTGTATATCAAGTTTAGTACCCCACTTGATTAAATTTTTAACTTTAGCCTATGATTTTGAAACATTGTATGCTTGTACTTCTAATTTACAATTAATGTTGAGAAATAGTCAGCTAAGCCTCTTGTTAATAACATATATCAAAATGTAATTAATTATTTATTCCGTCTTATGGCTTAAGCATTGATTACGTATGAAAGAAAAACCTTGAAGTGTTGCATCTTATTTAGTCTTAATACTAACGTTTTCGCCTTTTGTAGGGCATCTTCAGGTACGAGTTATAACAGATATCATCTAAAATCAATTACAAAAACTTTGCTTTACATTTGGAAATGACATAACTAGAGTAAAAAATATGACATAGTGACAATATTGGTCATCTAAAACAACATTAAAAGATCATGTCAAATATTAAAAAGAAATTAAAACGACGTAAGTTTGCATAGCTATGAAGTAATACTGAATACGTGGCAACAGTACAATATATTTAGAACACCAATGTATTGAGATCTACTTTGTTTGCCAACATCACGTATTTAGTACGGTATTACTTCATAGCTATGCAAACTTACGTTGTTTTAATTTCTTTTTAATATTTGACATGATCTTTTAATGTTGTTTTAGATGACCAATATTGTCACTATGTCATATTTTTTACTCTAGTTATGTCATTTCCAAATGTAAAACAAAGTTTTTGTAATTGATTTTAGATGATATCTGTTATATCTCGTACCTGAAGATGCCCTACAAAGGGCGAAAACGTTAGTATTAAGACTAAATAAGATGTAAGACATCAATGTTTTTCTTTCATATGTAATCAATGCTTAAGCCATAAGACGGAATAAATAATTAATTATATTTTGATATATGTTATTATACTTCTATTACAAATAAATTTAGGATAATTTAATGCCTAATGTTTTTTTTTCATAATAGTGTTAATATAACTACTTGAGGAGTTCTGTGCAATTCAATCCTTATTCAAACACTTTGAGCTACCTATATTTATGTGTCTATGTTCAAATTGTTCACAATAAGTTAATTACTTTTAAGAATAGCACATTGCTTTAAATGAAAACTGCTTTTAGCCATCTACTTAAGTGCAAGAAAAGTCTTTGAAAATGTCTTCACTGTCATTCAGAACACTTGATCACTTCTAAAGGAATGCATTCTGCATCGAACATGAAGCTTACATATCAAGCACACACAGCTCGTGCCGAATGAATCAAGTGTTGATGCCAACTATAGGGATTCCTGCAATTATTTGTTCTGTGGAACAATCACCTTAGGATCCCACGGGGTTGGTCTCGTGGAACGATTATAAGATGCATGTAGTTTCCTGTAATGTTATGTGCTAGTAGTAAGGATCATGGAAAGATGGTGAAAGATGGTAGAGAAAACGGGAGTAACCCAAGATATTCTTCTATACCATTTTGTCCATCAAAATACCCACTTGGACTCACCAGAATTGAACTCAGATCCATGCCCTAGCCACACAACTAACGATGCATCAGTTTTATGTTAAGAATTTAATGCCAACTGCACATTCATCTTAATTAATAAAATTAGATTCTAAGATTGGAAATCAAAACACACACTCTGGTTCACTTGAAACACAGTTGCTTAATTTATTCCTCGCTTTGCATTATATTAATATGTGATTGGGAAAAGTGAGATAGTGAAGAGGATATACAGTGTAGGCTACTAGTAGATTGCAAATTGTCATTTAAGAGCAATACAAAAATATTGCTTTATGAGAAAAAGATACTCTGATAATAGAATTTGAATGGCTTGCATCAAAGTGAATATAATTTAACAAGTTGAACTGCAGTACATGTCCTAGGATGGGGAATATTAAAGAAATTCACAGTATTATCAAACAAATTCAGATTGTAAATAAAAATTTAGTACCGGTAGTCCTAGTCCAATGAATTCCAGCCTACTGGGGTTTATGGCAATGAAAAGAATGACTATTAGCAAAGAAAGAATCTAAAGCCAAAATTAAAACATAATGTTCTTATTCGAGTCTGTTAAAAGAATCGTCAAAAGAAAAATTAACCTCAACTATCAGCACAAACTAACAAATGAAGAATAATATTCAAAATGAAAACATTTGAATAGTCTCTGGTCACGATTGTTTGGGCAGATATCTTTATAGACTTGGTCTGGTAGCCTCACTTAATTGCCCATTATGTACCAAAGAGGAAAAAATTGATATGAAACATTTGGCATCCTGTAAATTCCTGAAGCTTCATAAAGATCTTACTTCTAAAATATTGGGAAGCACGAAGTAGAATAACTTGGATGTTTACTCCTGAGCATTAGACACACACAAACACACACATAAATTAACAACTATAGGTGTTGCAAGCACGGAATACCGACGGAAGGAATGCGAATGAAACACTGCGATCGGGAAGAGCAGGCAATAGGAAAGGTCACAACATAACTTGAATGATATTCAAGAGTATAGTCGGAAAAGAAATGACATCGATAGAATCTGTCTTTTGTTGATCTAAATGAGGGGTTGGAAAGCAATGGTGGATTGTTAATGTTTAGGTGAGGGGTTTGGACTTTTTCCATTGCTGGTTGTCACAATAAAAAATTAAGACACACAACGTTTCGAAGGGTGGTTCTCCCTTCGTCTTCAGGTGGAAGGAAGGAGAGAAGAGAAAAAACCTATTGTTGGGATCATTACGTACAGCTATTCTGTATGACTGATCGTCGATTCCTGGCTTCGATGGAGATTATAATTAAGAAAGACCCGAAGTCATTTGCAGTATGTTGGCACTAAAACCAAACGGGATAAAGAAGATGGGTGTGAAGTGGCTAAAAAATTGATGAAAAACACACAAAAGAAGCAGCTTAGTAATTAGTAGTAGTGTCTGCTACCGCTAGGTGGCAGTAGTAGTTTTTATCTTGTCCTTTGTTACTAGTTTTTTACTTTTTTATCTTTCTATTATTTTTATCGCGGTATCATAACACTTGTTCATTTTTTCAGTTCCCCACCCCCTCCTTGTGTGTGTTTTTCATCAATTTTTTAGCCACTTCACGCCCATCTTCTTTATCCCGTTTGGTTTTAGTGCCAACATACTGCAAATGACTTCAGGTCTTAATTATAATCTCCACCGAAGCCAGGAATCGACGATCAGTCATACAGAATAGCTGTACGTAACGATCCCAACAATAGGTTTTTTTCTCTTCTCTCCTTCCTTCCACCTGAAGACGAAGGGAGAACCACCCTTCGAAACGTTGTGTGTCTTAATTTTTTGATTGTGACAACCAGCAATGGAAAAAGTCCAAACCCCTCACCTAAACAGAATCTGTCTTGCGTTGTGATAGTTACATTACGACCTTAGTTTGTTCCATTGCATGAAAATAAGTGTCTTGTATCGTACAGTATTATTATTTCATTCTTAAATATATGTTGCACGTTTAATTAGCTTCGAATTTTTCTCTTGCTGCATTCTTTATTTCCACAGCGATGTCCTCATTTGTTCATCTTCTTGGAAGAGACAGTACTTCCATCGGCTCACACCTCTCCCACCTCGGCGTGCCTACATACACATGTCAAAACAGACAGCAACACCACCATTGCTTTTCAGTAATCGTTCCTTGTGCGAGCTATAACTGAAAAACTTTTTGTTTTGTATGGACTACAAAGTGTGTGTATAGTATTCAAACTCAAATTTGCAAAGATTTATTCTGATGTAATTTCTTTTGTTTTCGTTATTCAGTATTCAGAAAGTAAAACAAGTGATTGCTAACAAACGATTTACCGACACAAATTTACATATAGAGCAATATATAAACAAACCAAAGACAAATATGAAACTCCTTTACCGTAACTATACAAAATAAATTAAAGAAAAAAAGAATATGTTTTATAAACCTGTGGTGTTATGGCAGAAGCTGATATGTACAATTTTAGCAAAAACATATTTTGTTGTCTAGATATGTTGTAAATGTCTTTAATGTTTGTCAAAACATTGTATATCTACTCCTCTTAGTATTTAACACTAATAGGCTTGCTTACTTACTTATTTACATGACTTTTACAGAACCTGGAAGTTCATTGCTGCCCTCACATAAGCCTGCCGTTGGTCCCTATCCTGAGCAAGATTAATTCAGTCCCTAGCATCATATCCCAACTCCCTCAAATCCATTTTAATATTAACCTCCCATCTATGTCTCGGCCTCCTCAAAGGTCTTTTTCCCTCAGGTCTCCCAACTAACACTGTATGCGCATTTCTGGATATACCCATACGTGCCACATGCCCTGCCCTTCTCAAACATCTGGGTTTAATGTTCCTAATTATGTTAGGTGAAGAATACAATGCGTGCAGTTCTGCATTGTGTAACTTTCTCCATTCTCCTGTATCTTCATCCCTCTTAGCTTCAAATATTTTCCTAAGCACAACACTAATAGACTACTAATAAAAATTTATTCCTTCTAATGTATCCTGTTTTTTCCTGAAAGAATCAACTTTAAAACTGCTCTCCTGTAAAATAAGGAAAATGTACATATCAGCTTATGCCAAAACACCACAGAAAAAAATATATATAAAATTAGGAAAGTAATTATTAATTGCTAACATTACCATAAATATCATTTGACTAAGCGCAGCATGCATCTTTTTAGGAAAGTGGGATTCAGAAAGCAAAATTTCCAAAATTGAAACACTATTGTTAAAATATTAATAACATAAACTACTACAAATTCTCTGTTTTGTATTGTGCCAAATTAAATATGAAATATGACAAATATAGAGTCAACAAGGGAAAGAACAAACGCATTACTTTCAGTACACAAACATTTACAGTGTACCATACTGTCAAATGGAATAATTTAGTTAAATGTTATGAATCGTTCTTTAGATATGTTAATTATAGAAATAAGTGAAATAATAATGTCTTATTTGAACTGGAATATGGTGAAGGCATACCGATTGCCAACAAATATAGATTGTGCCATTATATTTCGTTTGGAAACGGTGGCTTCTAAAGTTTATACAGCCACATTGTAACTTTCGAATTTAGTTTTTTTGTCTAATATTGTATTAGCGATATCCTTAAGTTCTACTGAGTAATGTGTTAATGTAACAGAAATATTTCTTTTGAAGGTAAATACGATATTTTATAGTTTTATTAATACATTTTTATGATGCTACATGTAGTGAAATCATGTCAAAGTGGCAAAGAATGTTAAAACTTTATTATTGAAATCTATATATATTACCAGGTAGGCTACAGCATAGTATAATTGACAGCTTTGTGTTAATACTGTATTTGTGAGAGGCCATAAAGTGTTTGAATGCTATAGGACTCATAGGTTATAAAAATTAATTCGATTAATAACATGACCCTTCCAAGATATGAACTTGTTAAAAGTGAGGTTAGTGGAGTTTAGCAAATTAACCTGTCGCCCAATTGTTCTAAACTCATGAGTCACATCCTATATCCAGAAATTATGTTGTTACCAAAGAGAGGAATCTTTTCTTGAAAATCAAGATCAAGTTACTAAAAATATGTGTCGCAAAAAGTAAATGTAACAAAATTGCTCTTAAAGCAGTGGTTTTCTGTTCTTATGTTAACAAATTTTGCAATCTGCCTTCAGTTGCATTTCTACTCAATACATATGAAAATGAAGCACCAAATAGATTTTAAGCAGAGATTAATTTTAGTCATAGACATAACTGCTCTTCTAGCTCTAGCATTAGTGCTTGAATTTTTTTAACAGTTGTTACAGGTTCTTGACATTGTTCAATAATTTACAAATTAGGTACTCTATAGCATTAAATCAATTTAAACATATGAGGGTCATTTCATAAATAATGCACAGATTGACATAACTGTGAAAATTACGTCACTTGCAGTTGAAGGATTGAGGAAGAAGCACGTGTGTTCATTTTGTCTATAGCATACTTTGTGTTGAGAAAACAAGAGCTATAAATGTGTTTCGGGTAGTGTGACGATTGAAAATCAAAGACAGAATCTTTACGTGGCAAAACTCCCACCCTCCTCACAGAAATCCACACTTCCACAGTGCTTTGAGTGAAGTTCGTGGTGAAGTTACAGTGGACTGTAACACAGTTTCTTGTTGGGCTACTTGTTTTCATGATGTCCAGGCAAGTTTGCAATGTCCAGACATTTGAGCTTCTGTTCAGTAGTCAAGCAGTGAGGGACCCATCGCGCAGAAATTTTTCTCTTCTTCAAATTCTTTGTCAAAATACAGAATACTGAATCCTTGCAGCTTCTGAAAGTTTCTCACACGTCGCTTGACAATCTTCTTGAACATTCCCACAAGTTTCACACTTTGTTCATGTGTTGATGTTTTCGGCCTTCCTGGTCTTGTATCATTGGCTAAGCTGACATGAAAACGAGTAGCCCAATGAGAAACTTTACTACTGTCCACTGTAAGCTCACCACCAACTCCACTCTGCTATGAATATCTGTGAGAGGTTTTGCTACATAAAGATTCGATCTTTGACCTTCAATCATCACAGTACCTGAGATACATGTAGGCTCAATTTCTAGCTCTTGTTACCTAAACACAGACTATGCTATGGACGAAACGAACACATGTGCTTCTTCCTCAATCCTTCAACTGCAACTGATGTAATTTTCATTAGTGTTGCATCATCCACTTCACAGTTCTGCCAACTTATACATTATTTATGAAATGACTCTCGTATTTATTCATAATATCAACACTTACAAAGTGTAGGCCTGCTATTAAAACAATCAAGATCTTGTTCCATTTACAAATTGTAGGTACCATAATTAATTATGTGAGATAGTAAGATTATAGGAAACAAACAGTGAATATACCTAAAAGAAAATGTGACGATGATGATTTATTTATTCAATCATTCATTTATTAGAAGGAATGTGGCAATCTTATTCATTCAGTATAGATCTCTTGTCGATCTCTTTATAATATTTTTCACGGTAACTTATATTTTAAACTAACATCAAGAGTAGCAATGTCTTTGCTTCCACTTGAAACATTCTTAGATGTAATATAGACTAACAGATAACTCAAATTATGTATATGTTTTTCTCTCTTTTTATTACTCTTGCAACTTACTAGAAAATGGTAGAAAAAATTTTTAAGAAATGCTCGAAGATAATTTCCTTCAGAATTACAGGGTGGACTGCTCAAATATACCTAATTTGAATTGTATGTGACTGGTGAACGGTTGAAGATAGAACCTTACGGTAACATTTATATGAAAGAAAAACTCAACAAGTTTCGAATCCTGTTGGTAGATGGTGTGCAGACACTGTTTCATTTCGTAGATTGTATCGATTGTCAAAATGGTGACACTGTAGATGAAAGCGCAAACTGTGTTGTGGTATGCAGAGTTTAAATCAATTGTTAGAGTTCAAAGAGAGTATCAGCGAGTGTGTAACCATGATGCTCCAACTGCTAAAAGCATTGAGAAGTGGCACAATACATTTTTAGCTACAGGATCGGTGTTGAAGAAGCATGATGGTGGTCGTAGAACATCCGAAGAAATGGTTGCAAATGTTGAAGCTGCGTATGAGTGAAGCCCGCGGAAGTCATTAAGAAGAGATTGGCGGGAAAACTGTGTGTGGTACCACATATCTTGACATGCTGGAGCAGTTCTTCTTTCCACAAATTGAACACCTGCAGCCTAACATCCTTTTCCAGCAAGATGGCTCTCCTCCACACTGGTTCAATGACGTTCATACGACTTCAGACAACGTGTTCCTTGGCTGTTGGATTGGTAGGGGAGGACCGATCACTTGGCCCCCGAGATCTCCGGATTTAACACCGCTCGATTTGTTTCTCTGGGGCTATGTCAAAGATAAAGTGTACGCCATCCCAGTCAGAGACCTTCATGAAGAGCATTCCAGAAGACATGCTCCACCTTGCTTGGCAAGAAATCGCTCATCTCCTCGATATTGTCACAGTGACAGCTGGAGCTCTCGTAGAGATATGGTGATGTGCATATCGAAACTTGTTGAGATTTCCTTTCATATATGTGTTACTGTAGATTTCTATCTTCAACCGTTTACGAGTCACATACAATTGAAATTAGGTACATTAGAGCGGTCCATCCTGTATATTTATATAATAATTATAATTACTGAAAGATCACGCAGCAATTTACTTCTATATCTACCGAAATTTAGATCACCAAAATTTTGTATTTCATTCAGTAGTAAAACAGTACAATGTAATATAAATGTGAAGAAAATTACATTTTGAATTAAGATATGTTTAATATTCTCAAACAGTGCTTTTAAATTGTTATTCAAATAAAGTAAAGAACAAACAAGTTTATCAATACGTATTCGAAATTATTAATCATTAAACATCTGATTTGAAGTGATTTCTCGGACTGGCATGTATTGAATTACAATAATAACTAGTTTAGTGATTCTTTGTCTCTTGTTTCTAGATCGTAATATCTAGAACCTTTCATTGCATGTACCTTATTCTTAAATATATTTCTAGTTACCTACATAAATTCATAAAAGGAATGATATAGCCTATCATGTGCATAATGAATGTGTATGATGTACTATGTAGGCTATAAATATTGTTCTTCCGTATTAACACTTCTTTCAATAAATCTTCTTGCTCGTCTTCTCATACTTCCTGCTTTCATTGTAATTCATTATTAATTCATAAATTGTTGATGCCTTATTCAATATACCTATTCAGTAAATTATTAATCAAAAGTTTATGTTCGTGGAACTACAATAAGAAATGTAGCCTATATACCATACTAAGTACTTTTAAAAATAATGATACCGTAAATCGAATGATATAATAAATTCCAGTTGAATACTTAGCTATATATATATATACCAGAAATTTTTTACAAGAAGTTGTTATTTTACCTGGTAGATATATATATTTCTTAAAAAAAATAATTAATTGTTTATGTATTTTATCATAAAATTTAGAAATACTCTATTCATTGACATAAATATATATTTTTAAACTAACCATTTCATCAAATGCTAAAATTTAACCTTCATTTTAGGAAATTAAATCAATAAAATTAGTAATAATATTCATAAATGAGTTTCATGTAGTAAAAAAACTTAGAACAGCTAAGCTTAAAATTTGCTTACATTTAGGTTAGACATTTTCTTATAACATATAATATTTTAATTCAGTTTTAGTGTTTACAGAGTAAATAGATATAGACCTAGTAGTTCAAGTTTAGCAGCACTCTTAATTACTAGTGTAATCTTTTCTTTTCGCTGTGACTTTCAAAGTGCTTTGGTAATGTTTAATAAGTAGATACCTTCATCTACAAAACATATTCCTCACAGATGTTTTCACTATTCTCTAGGGACTCCGTCCCCACGTAAGAAACGCAACAATTCTACACCAACCAAGAAAAATATTGCTGAGAAGAAGCAGATTCTGCAGCAGCTAATCACTCCATCAGCAAACCAGCAGCATCCTCGAAAAGTGAGCTTAGGGGAGTTGATCCAGCTGAGTGAGCGCAAGATGAAGGAAGCCGACAAGTCGAAGGAAGGAGAGGAGACAGAGACGACATTCAGCACGGTCTTGTCCGACTCGCAGTCAGCGCCCTCCACTGCCGCCTTGTCCAGTATTGATGCCAAGTTCGAGAAGAAGGTCACGTTCGCGAGGCTCCTGAGCAAAGTGTCTGCAGAAATGAGTTCTGGATCTGAGGTGAGTATGAGATATTGCAAACATTCTTCCATCAAATGTTTCGTTGATAATTTTTCACCAGCTATTTTGTTCAGGAACGTTACAATATTATACTGAATATTTCTTAATGACACTCTTCTGTCAATGTTTTGTTGAAGAAGTCTTTCATTTAATGCTTTGTTATAATTTTTTTCATCATTATCACATACCTGTCATCGTTATCATCACATTCACCATGATCATGACCGTCATCATCATAATCACAACTATCATCAGTCATCATTTAAACTACTAACATCACCACATTGGTGCTACAATCATCACAGCTATCACCATCACAACCATCATGATACTATTACTACTAAGACTACTACTACTACTAATCTACTTCTACTACTACTACTACTACTACTACTACTACTACTACTACTACTACTACTGCCATTACTATTGCTATTTCTATTACAATTAACCTACTACTACTACTGGTACTACCACTACTACTACTAAAACAACTACTACTACTACTACTACTACTACTACTAAAACAACTACTACTACTAAAACAACTACTACTACTACTACTACTACTACTACTAAAACAACAACTACTACTACTACTACCATTACTATTACTACTTCTATTACAATTAACTTACTACTATTACTACTACTGCTACTACCATTACTACTACTACTACTACTACTACTACTACTACTAAAACTACTACTACTACTACTACTACTGCTACCATCATTACTATTACTACTTCTATTGTAATCAACTTACTACTACTACCACTACTACTACTACTACTATGACTACAACCACGACTAAAACTACTACTACTCCTACTACTACTACTACTACTACTACTACTACTACTACTACATTACCCGGTAACAATTGGCATCCATACAGTCCTCTCTGTAGATTGAAAACTCAAAAAAGTTTCATATCCATTGTTCAAGAATTAAAACAGAAAATCAATATCCCGAATTTAAAAGAAAACTTACAAATTAAACCAAACCCTTTAACTCTATTAAATATAGAATATAATCTAAATTTAACAGAAGAAATACTGAAATCAGAAGTAAACACTGAAATTCTGAAACAGTTGTCTTTAGAGACAATTAATATTAGGTACCCTCCACAAAACTGGCTTCATTTATACACCAACGGATCCTTGATCTCCAGAGAACAAGGTGCCGGTGCAGGTGTTACGTGCTGTCTCTTCTCACTTTATAGATCTCTTGGATATGGAACAACAAGTTTTGATGGTGAAATCATTGCAATAAATGAATGTCTCAGGAATCTTCTATGCCATATCAATAAATTTAGGAATGCAGTTATATTGTTAGACTCCAAAGCAGCTATTCTATCAATCATCTCTAAACACACACCTTCATCTCAAACAGCAGAAATAACTAAAATGCTCTCTCAATTAATATCACTCAATAAAAGAATTGTATTCCAATGGATACCATCCCGTTGTGGAATCCTGGGAAACGAGAATGCGGATGCTTTTGCAAAGAAGGGCAGCACTGCTACTTACAGACCTGTTACTAAATCTACGTAGTACTCTGTGAAGAGATTTATTAAATCTACATACTTAGACTTCAACAAACAAAATTTGATAACTCAATCCCAAGGGAAAAAATGGAACTCTCTGCATCAAAATCCACAGTTAATTCCCGATTTACCACGAAAATCGTCTGTAGCTGCATTTAGATTGGCAACAGGCCATGATTGTTTGGCCAAACACCTGCATAGAATTGGAATATATCAGTCCCCTAACTGCCCATTGTGCAACTCAAACCAAGAAATGGATTCAGAACACCTCAAAATCTGTGCTTCAGTGGCTAGTCATGATAATATCTTTGAAAAATATTGGAGTGCAAGAGGTCAAATGACTTTATTGTCAAACGCCTGGCATTAGAAAACAACAACAACTACTGCTACCACCATTACTATTACTACTACTGTTACAATTAACTTACTACTACTACTGCTGCTACCACTACTACTATTACTACAACTGCTGCTGCTACTACTACTACCACCACCACCACCACCACCACTACTACTACTATTACTGCTGCCACTACTACTACTATTAACATATTACTACAACCACCAATAATTGATGATGATATCTTGAATCTTTCATAAAGAAAACAGTTTCCCACCAAAATATCCTAGTAAATAGGAAGTACATGGTGTAGGCAATGGTTACAATAAAATTTCCACCTTGTTTCATAATTTTAAAATTTTGATGAAATGTCCCACTCCTCATGGAATGACCCAAAACATATCATTTAATATTTTCTACATAATATCGTAATATTCATTTCTGCAGTTTTTTTCTTGTAGTGTTACTTTATTTTTATGAAAGTAACTTACTATGATATTTTCTCCATTAGTATTAGAAATTTAATTCAACCATTGTGTTTCTGCAATTTAGATTATAACATTAAAGAAAAAATAAATACTCAAATTAACTTTTGAAACAGAAAAAATATAATAAAATGTTCCAAGGTTGTATTATTAAAACTCTTGTAATGTATAACATAAAATATCCCGAGACAAAATGCTCAACCAAAAATCAATAAGTTCAGCTTAATAACATATTTTCAGTAGTGCAGTCCAGGTAGGGAATTTTGAATCAGTCTCGGCGAT
The DNA here is from genome assembly GCF_040183065.1 of Periplaneta americana. Classification (NCBI taxonomy): domain Eukaryota; kingdom Metazoa; phylum Arthropoda; class Insecta; order Blattodea; family Blattidae; genus Periplaneta; species Periplaneta americana. Next base: position 47,372,932 of record NC_091130.1, read on the forward strand.
AAATTTTATAAAATATGATTAGCAACTTTTCTGCTGATTTTTATATTCTTCCACTTTTTTCATTCTTTTAAGTTAAAACATTCAACTGAAGTCATGCACTTCTTAGTTTTAGAAGAAGCATGGGTGCATGACTGAGTAGTCTAATGATTCATATGTGAAAGCCCTGATCTCATACTATATTTGTGATCAGTGATCAGGGGTGAAAGATGTTGATTCAATGATTCTCACCATTAAGGTCTCTCTATCAATGCTACTGCCCCTAAGGTTAATATGCTCCAACACTTATAAACGATAGCAACTTTGATTGACATGTGACAAATCGTGAGCTACAGCTAATGTAACCTTGGTTCTTCCCCACAACGCGGCAGTTTTCCACTCTGAATCGATCCGAGGCAATTGAGTTTTGGAATTTTGTGCAGACAGTTCGTGTGAGACCGAAAGTTTTGCTGGTTTTAATATATTTTAATATATATTTAAGAAGTGTTAGGTTTCACATAAAAATTTATGGTCAAACGCTAAGGTGAATATTTCCTCACTAAACTTACAATCTGCCTGAAAGTGTAGTGTCAATGATTGGATCAATTGCAGTGTTTCACATTCAGTTGTTCGCGCATCTTCCATCTCAACATCACAGCCTCACAACACAACCAGACTCCGCAGAAGAGAGTGACAACGAAGAAATGATATTTTTCTCTGCATATGTATGTTTTTTCTTATTTTTATTTAGTAATATTTATTATTAATTTTTAGCGACATTTCTGGGGACTTTTAACAAACTTTGGAGAGATTTAGCTACTTTTTGTTGAAAACTTAGCGAGACTGTAGGGCGATATGTTGGCAACAGTGGTGCAGTCATTTTGACCGCATGCACCTCCTAATGTTATAACGTGTATACACCTTCTCCCGGGATAATGAAACCAATTCTGCTTCAAGCACTTTAGGGGAAAAACCATGAGGAAAAAACCCAACCAAGTAACTTGTCCCAACAGGGATGTGAACCCGATCCTGCTTGCTTTACAGTCAGACATGCTGTTACTCCACAATGGTGGACTTTCGACTGTAATTGGTAAGTTAAGATATTGATACTCATGTGTGCTCTCTTTCAGATGGAGGCAAACCAAACTCGTCATCCTCAGCTATCTGGCTTGCCTCGCTCAAACAGTACTCCGCCTTCTCCAGCAGCCGACACGCGATCTCCTCATAGTACCAGCAGCAACCAAGGAAGTGACTCGATGTCAAGCTTGGACGCAACTCTTCCTCTCGGAAGCGGACAGACAGTGACAGAGCTCCTCGCCAACCGCCGCCCCAATCGGTTATTACAGCAGAGCGGAAAACCAATCAAGAATCCGAGTGCTGACTCCATCTTGGCGATGTTCCGCAACTTCTCGTCTGCCACATCAGGCCCAGCCTCTCACAAAGTTTCTCCATCCACCACACCGACCGCATCAAGTCCACAGGATGATGTGGCAGGGTCTGATGAGTCATCTACGTCGTCTGTCCCTACACCGATGTCATCTTCCAGCTTCACACTCGATTCCCCTCCTCTCCCTCATGCCTTCCATCGCAACACTATCGAGGTTCCAGTACTGGATGCCTTGAGCGCCCACAAGACTGCTATCGGAGGAAGCAATCTCCTGCAGCCACCAACAATATTACTGGAAATACCGAGTGGTGGGATAGGAAAATGTCTTTCTCCTATTCGGGAAGTTCCAACCCCGCTTGCAACTCCTTCCCCCTCTCCTGCTCTCACACCCATTATGCCTCGAAGTGCTCCACCATATTTGAGAAGCAGAGATGAACAGATCAGCATATTGGAGCCTGGAGAGCTGGATATGCAGTTGCCTTGCATCACTATTACTAACAGTGATGATGAAGAAGACAGTGAGGAGAAAGCGGTAGAGGTAGAAGTGACAGACGAGGTTGCCAAGAGTGAATCTAATCCTACCACTTCTCCAGCCCCAGATAAACAGGAAGAGGTGTTATCAATACAGATACCACTCTCGTTCAAAATGAAGGTTAGAATGGTTTTTATTATTTTTGTGCTCCAGACTTACAATATATGGAATGTGAATGTTACGTTAAGGAGATCTGGGGGTATTTAAGCCCTCTTAAAAATGACAAAATTCCCATGTGCTGGATTGTATTGTATTGTATTGTATTTATTAACATTCCATGGTATTCATACATTGCTTCACAGCTAGAATATGGAACAAGTCAAAAAACTTAATACTATTATAATGTCTTAATTTATAGTCACAGTCTAGGTGAAATATATACAGAAGAGATTTACAGTATAGTCTACTAGTACAACACAAAGTTTTAGTATCAGTTTCATGAAGCGTTATTGAATGTGATGAATTCACCTACAGAATAGAAGGCGTGAGAAATTAGGTACTTCTTTAATTTGGCCCTAAATAATCTTATGTTTTGAGTTTCATTTTTTATATCGATAGGGAGGCTATTAAAAATTTTTACTGCCATATAACGCACTCCTTTTTGATAGCACGATAGACTTGCCGATGGAGTATGAAAGTCATTTTTTTTTACGTGTATTTATACTATGAATTATTGAATTAGTTACAAAGTTTTCACGATTACATAAGAGGAAGATTATTAATGAAAATATATACTGACAAGCCATGGGCATTATTTGTAGTTTTTTGAAAATAGTCCTACAAGATTCCCTAGATTTGGCACCTACTATTTTTCTAATTACTCTTTTTTGTAATAGGAATATAGGTACTGTTACTATCTGTGGAATTTCCTCAGAATATTATTCCAAAACTCATTACAGAGTGAAAGTATGCAAAGTATATTGTTTCTAAGGTATTGATATTTACTATCTTTTGCATAGATCTAATAGCAAAACATGCTGAATTTAGTTTGGGGGTAATTTCTTTAATATGATTTTTCCAATTTAACACATCGATTTTTAAGCCAAGAAATTTGGTTCTTGTTGTTTCTAATAGGGATCTATTGTTAATTATTGCGCTAGAAATTTGCAAGGTTGAATTTGGACAGGATTTAAATTGAATTATGTTAGTTTTGTTACAATTTAATACTAATTTATTGACTGAGAACCAGTCACATATTTTGAAGAGAATTTCCTCTGTTCAAAATTGGAATGTGTTGGAGTTATTGGCTGTAATTACTATACTCGTGTCATCTGCAAATAATATGGAATGACCTACATCTTTTATTAGGGGGGCAAGATCATTTATGAACTTTAAATTTAAAGTAACTCTTGTAAGGAAAGTTTCAAGTCTGAAAATGAATCTTGGGTATTAATTGGACTCTTCTCAATAGAATTTCGTTATATTTTCATTGCAGAGCTTTTAAAATAGTTTGATAATATTTTGAAAAAAAAAGAAAGAGGGAGAACATCACTTCAGGGCAATGCTGCATTGGAGGAAGTACATTGAGTATATGGTCAAATTTAAGAGAAAATTCTTGAAAGGTCACAGACTACTTACAGGGATGTTGAAAACTTGTATTTTCATAAAAATGTCGCATTTTTTTTTGTAGCTTTACAATAATTTCCTTTTTTATACTTCGTATCTAATGAGCCTGGATTTATATGCATTTATAAAGCTTGAAATATGCATGCAAATATGCTCTACAAAATCTTAGAATATGTGCTATAATATGTAATATAAATTTCGAAAAATAACATAGGTTATCGTAAATGTTTTCACTTTTAAATTAAGTAAAAAAGTGACAGTTTTTGAAACCGCAATACACACAATTTTTTTAATTGTTGGAAACCTTATACATTGCAATAAAACACAAACAGCTAACTTGAGTTTCACAAGTTTAAGTATACTATTTCTTTTACTCATATTAAAGCTGAGAATTGCAGGAAACAGTGGATGTCTTCAAGTTTTCCATGGTGAAGCTTCTATGTCTATCAGAAAACAGACTTTCATACATTGAGAATGACCTCTCTACATCATAAGAAATCAAAGATGTATGCAGGGTACGAATTAAGATTTCTGATGAGGCGGGGATAGAATCCTAGATAGAGAGTACCATACATAAAATTATTATTTTCCTCATTCTATACGGTTCAACACTTTGTTGCACAGTTGCTTGTCTTGCATCTTGATTATAATAATTATTATATCCATGAGCAGGCTTAAGATAAGGTGTGTAATTCCTAAGTTATTGGTTATTTTCTTTGCTTACTTTATAATATAGGCCGATACTCTAATTAAAACAATCATATTTTGTGAGAGGGGAATAGAAGTAGGGCTGGGGATGGAGCGGTTCGGTTCAGAGCATTTACTGTGACGTCATTATTCGGTTGAACCGAGTACAGTACCGAGTACGAATTTGAGTGGCAGATTTAAAATTTAGATAGATTGAGTCGATTTTAGAACGTACTTTGAAAGTGAAACCAAGCGTGTTTTAAAAGCATTGTAGCAAAGCGCTTTCGCTTTGCCAATTGACGAGAAAAAAGTGCTTCTCTTCATTGCAAAATGGCGGTTGCAAATTTCATTTGCGTGATTACAACTATTTGCGGAGTTATTTTGTATGAAAGGCCTATTTAACTTTCAGTGTCGTTATATATGACAGACGAAATAAAATTGATAAAATAATTTATAATACTAATAGCTAATAAATTAACATCTGAGGCAAATGTTAAACGCTGCAGCTAAGTAGAAAAGAAGATAGAAAGAAACGGGCTCCATGAAGCGCTGCCTAAAACACTTAAAAATAACACACAGAATTATTAACTATTACGGAAAGTGGATAAAATAATCAATAAAACATGGAATCTTAAACTGAAAAACATAATGTTTATTTATTTTATAACATTACTAGCCTTCAATACAACCATGTTCTCTTTCGTGAAGAGTAATATTATTGATAAATTAAAGTAATTAGGTAACATAATTCGTAGAAATAAATACAATTAAATAATGACTGATGAGGTAACACAAATCCAATAAACACAAATAGAAGAAAAATATAATGCACTTCTTTTTTAACATATTTTAATATTAATCAAACACTCTAATATGATGATGATGATGATGATGATAATTATAATAATAGTAATAATATTATTATATTATAATATATTATTATTATTATTATTATTATTATTATTATTATTATTATTATTATTATTACTATGTATAGTAACTTGTTCAGACTGTCAGTGTTCATTAGGTCCATTTTACAGGTCATATAATAGGATGCTATGGAGACGAAACGGGCCAATGGGCCCAAATCGTATTGTTGATGATGATGATGATGATGATGATATAATAGGATGAACTCCTCTTCAATACTAGAGGCCTTTCAGCCCGCCTTGGGAATAAGGAAATAATTTGTCCTGCAGCAGAAAATATTTAAATACAACAGAACCTACGTTGTTGTCTGCTAGAATGAAGTAAAACACGCGAACTCTGAATGTTTGAACTGACTGGTAACGGCTAAGGTTAACCGAGTAACTTCGGTGCTCCGCTGCTAAGCACATAAACTGATAGAACCGAGTAACTCAACAGTTCTACTCGCTCCATCCCCAGCTCTAGATAGAAGTTATCTCTGGCAGGGATGATAATATGAATTTATGAGAGGGAGATAACTTTCCAACGGGGGGGGGGGGAATCCCCCCCATCCTCCCCGTTAATTTGCACCCTAGATGTATGGGGTAAACTTCATAATTCTTCTTGTGTCAATTCCTCTTCTAATTCTGCTGCTTTATCACGTAACAATTTTGCTATCATAAAAACAGAATGGTATCCCGAATTTTTTGCAATCATTGATTGAATTTTTTCAAAAACTTTGTTTACAATTTCGTGTGTTTCAGGAGTCAAAGTATCAATAACATTGTGAACTAAGAACAGGGTCGCTGGTAGTGGAGACCACTATACTCTCATTTGTATTATTGTTTGAGATAGACTGACTCACATGGCACTAATACAAATAAGCTAAGCATAATGCCGCATTTCCACAGGCATGGATAATAAAATTGCTTATTAATTAAACTTCGGAGAATTTCTGAATTTGCCATCTCTTTGTGTAATAAAAGAAAATATACATCAGAATATGTAGTTTTTATACTGAATTAGGAAATAAGAAATAATACATGCAATATGAATAAATCGTAAAATATGCAATCATATGCACTAACAAATATGAAGGGTACACGGGAAAAACGATCAAGGTCCATCAAAAATCGAAATTGAGTTAATAATGCTATCTTATAGTGGAAAGAAAGTACTATCATGTTGTCTAGCTAGTAATAAGAAATCATCATTCTTGACATTCCACTACGTCAATTTATATTAAATACACACATAACTAAGTATTAAGTGCTTAAACTTTAAAATTCGTTTTTCTCGAAACTTTCTAAAATGGACCTTGATCGTTATTGCCGTGTACCGTTCATATGCACTATGTGATTACCGTATTGACCTGAATTTAATATGATGTTTTTTGCATAAAAACAGTGCCGCGAAAACTGGACTCATATTATAATCGAGGCCTAAGCCATTTAAAGTGTGAAAGAAATCTACTTATACGTTACTCAGACTGTACTGTCAACATATCGTGCAGAGTCTTCCATACAGAACTGGGCCTGCCACTTTGTCAAGGTCACACATTTAATCCAATCTACACTATTTCCGATTTTTGTTACAGTACTAGTACCATAATATTATCATACTCTCTCTCATACATTGGTTGAATTTTTTTAATGTGTTTAAAATTTGTTGGAGGTTTAGTAAATTCATGTAAAATACCAAAACAAAATTCTAAAAGTAAATTATAGATGACTATACAAAGACGCAGCATCGCGCTATTTATTTAGTCAACAGTTGTAATCTAACCACCAATGAGGATTTGAAAGAAAGTACGGTACTGCCACAGTCCATTATATACAGTTACAAAGTTTGAGTTGTTGAGGGTACTAGGAATAATAGACTGTGCCGGTACTATTTCATATTGTCTGTGATGAGGTGATAGCAGCGATCCTAGTGGTTAGCAACTATCTATGGATGCATATTCCCTATGTATTGAGCTTCGTGACTATATATACTAGACTGTGATACAACCGGAGATAAAGGTACAGTTTATTAGTTTTCTTTCATTCTATAACATTTTTAATACATACATTGTATAGTAAAATATTTTTATTTTCCTAAAAAGAACATCTGAAAACATGGGGTCGTATTATATTCGAGGTCGTACTAGATTCGGGCTCATATGGTACTACAAGTATGTCATGATAATCGAAGAAAGCAATGTTTTCATGTGTTGAATTACTGTGAATATAAATCTGGGATCTACTAATAAGAACATAAAAACTGGTAAAATTATTACATTTTGAGTTTATTATTTTATTTTAAAATATCGATATCGACATTGTGCAACAGTTGATATTTTCTAAATTTTATGAATAAATGGCGTACATTAAATATCAGGCAATTTTTTCTTTTAACTCACAGAGCACTTGTATTCATTTGCAGGCAAGTTCTGCTGTTTGCAACAATGTGGGTCCAGTGCTGGTTGTGGATGAGGAAACCAGTGAGGAATGTGCAGGAGGGGAGACAGGCTGCTGTGAGGCTGAGTCTGCCAACCCTCACCCCATCATACCACTGCTCACGATCCAGCAGGCATCGCCTATACACCGCATTCCAGTCTTACACCTACCTGGCTCGCCACCTCCTCACCGGGGAGGCCACGCAGAACCGAGCTTCCCCTTCCCTGGCAAAGGTCCTCGCCGTCTGCTCAAAGAACTGGACAAGCCAAACTCTCTGGACCTGCCCTGTCCGCCACCTCTCATCACAGTCACGTGCAACATGAGTGAAGCAGAGTCTGACACTGAATCCATCTCCCCTGCTGCCAAAACCGTAGGACCACATCCGGGTGTTACTGGAGGAGGTGTAGGCATGTGTTATCTTAGTCCATTTTCCATGTGTTCTCGTGCCGACCGTACTGCCTCGGAATCGAACCTCAGCTCATCGGGGTACAGCTCCATGGCAAGTCCTGGGCCATCCCGTTGCGGTTCCAACAACCCGTTGTGTCCTTCAGAAGTGGAGGAACCACCAGGCTCAGGTACCGGACACACCCTCGTCCAGAGGAAGCCGTCACCCTTACTTCGTACTCCCGCCACCTCGACGTGCGAGGGGGAAGCCGAGAGGCCTCCTGAGGACCGAGGGCTGCAGGGAGGCCATTGTAGAGGGCGTTCAGATTCGGAGACTCTGTCAGACGATCTCTTCGTAGAATCCAATGACGAAGGGATAGGCACAGATCATCTGGACGAGAAGATAGAGGAAGGGGAACTGAAAAGTGCTAAAGAGTTGGAAGTGTTCATAGGGAAAGAGCTCTTGGAAAATGGGAAGACCCTCCTGGGCTTACCCAGTATACTTCCCACGCCTCCTGTTACCAAATGTGGGAGTGTTGACGCCGGTCTGGACTGTTGCAAGTCTTCCCTACAGCTCCCTAGCATTGTAGTGCAGGCGGATCCCGGTGGCTGTGACAAGCACCTGAGTCCAGTGAGCTCTCGCAGTGAAAGTCCGCTAAGTGATAAGACGGCCGGATTAGGACGTTTCTCGCCTCTGTTTTACGGCCGACACAAGTCGGATCAGTTGCCTTTTACAGACTCTGATGGGCTGTATGATTGCCCAAGCTCAGACTGTCCTCTGAACAGAGTTCAAGCCAGCACAACAGTACAACAGCATCGCAAGTCCACAGGTCGCAGGCGAGAACGTCGCTCGGCATCTCGCGGGGGCGGCGGGAACAAGACACCGAGCCCTACAAAAATTACAACGTTCTTGGATGTTCCTGGCATCCGACCTGTTGCTCCACGCAAACCAAGTCCCAAGCGATCGAGGACTCGATCTCAGCCACGTGTCAGCTCTTCGTCATCTTCCGAAAGCCTCAATTCTACCAGGTATACTATATTTTATATTCTTAAGGGAATCTAGTTATGATATTTTAAGATTTAGGTGATTATACACGACGCATCAACCACAGCTGCTGCTTTCTTATTGCTACCTGCATTATCGACCCTGCATGGATCCCAACCACCATCTCTTCTCACTCGCATATACAAGCTTTTATGCTTTACTTCATATTAATGCCTTTTACGAAGCACTAGAATATATGACAAGATTTTACACTTAGGTGACTGCTTCCCACAATGAAGGTCCAAGGCACATAGTTTGAATGTGGACGATATTTTTCCTAATTGGGATTAAGCACTCTTCTCTCACATATGTCGTAATACAATCTTCTCCCACACAAAATTTCCTATCACAAAACTCCTCAACCTGGCATTGTTCGCTATATGAGCATTTTGCTAAATATCAAATTCAAATTACAGTCATACTAAAATGGAAGGGGCTGCAAGTTTTTCTGTCTAGTTGACGTCATGAGTGTTAGCTATTACCTGCTAGAAGAATTTTCTTCGAACAATACACGGTACTCTGTGGAAAGAATATTAAGTGGGACCAGTAACTCAGGTATGATAGAATAATTACTGTCATGTCTTTGTAAAGTCAGTGGAATTGTAATCCTATTCGAATCTATTATTTCCCTTTAAAAGCTCATACACTTATCCTTGGATGCTTATATTTCACTACGCAACTTACCCTTTTCTTAAAAATATAATAAAAGCACATATTTTGCAATATAAAAGTCAGTTGAACATAATAAGACCGGAAAGTATTAAAGCAGATATAGATATTCATTTCAAAGGAACTACAGTAGAACCTCGATTATCGGTGGTAATGAAGGGGGTGGACTGAACAGTTAATCGAAAAATTCGGATAATCCGTACTATCAAAAATGTTCTTAAATTAAGTGCAAAGTACTTACAGTTTCGTAATTTGAAGCTTCTGCCGTACTGTAACTGCTGGCATCTTCATACAACACACTACACTATATAATATTATGCTGTTTATAGCTAATAAACACATAGAAGTACAGTAATATGCAACTAAAAACGCAAGAAAATTGGATTTATTTACACAATCTACAGATTCTCATAACTTCTGTGCTGAGAAGAAGTCCGTTACTTTTGTTTGGACTTTAGATTTATTTAACTTTGTCCTTATGTCCATTCTTAATTTATTGTTACGCCAATCTCGTATTCTGATGCCAGACGAGCCACAGTTTTTCCTTTCCCGAACGGCTCGATTATTTGCACTTTTTTTTTTTTCGATACTTAACACAATACGTTTTCTTTTGACGCCCGTAGAAGACATTTTGCATAGTAGCTACACAGTTCAGCCACACAACAGTAGAACAATGACTCAATGGTGCATTGGGTGTAATTGTGTGGAAGTTCTAAGGGTCATTCCTCTGAAAGCAGGTAGTGGTTATTGTACAAGCTGGGAAAAACACTCCCTTCCACAAGTAACTGTGTCTGTTGCAGATAGTGGCAGCATTCCTGCTACATAATGTGTAACGGTAAAGCTGGAAATAACCCTTTCTAGTAAAAGTACGTACTAATGTAATGTACAGTACTTCACATATTTTTCTGCCTACAATTAAAAAAATACTCGAGAGGACAGTCGGATAATCCGAATATCAGTTATAGGGTGACGGTTACTCGGGGTTCTACTGTACATACACCGTGTCCCACTTAGAGGGATCGAGAAATAAATACTCACCATTTAAAATCAGATAAAGATATTGTTGTGATTTACATCTGACAAAATGCAGAAACTGTCCAAGTAGAACATTTCGTCATTGGACCATTCTTCTTCATCGAGGTGACAGTCACAGGGAATGTGTATCTGGACATGTTGCAGAACTTTTATTGTTGACCAACTCCCCCCAGGATCGGTTTTCAGCAATATGGGGCTCAACCCCATTGCTATGAAGCAATGCATGACTTCTTGGTTGGAAACTTTCCCGATAGATTGATCAGAAGATAATTTCTCCTTTTCCTGGCTAAGTGGCTACTTAAGTCACCCAACCTTACCCCCTTTTGACTTTTCTCTAGGACTTTGTGAAGGGTGTTGTGTATCAACATGATATCGTTGACACTTTGGAAGAACTGAGGCAATGCATTACAAATGTAGCTGTGCTAGTCATTCCACAAATGTTACAGAACACTTGACAGGAAGTTGAGTATCATTTAGGTATCTGCAGGGTAACTCGAGGCGCACACATCGAGTTGCATTGACCATTCTTCGAAACTCGGAGAGTTTTTTACAAAAAAGTTATGTTATATAACTATTATTTACACTTGTAATAATCACGTATTTCTCGATCTCTCTATGCGGAACACACTGTATTGCGAGACATCAAATGAAAGCCCCAAATCTTAAGGAAACATGTGTTGTCACTTCAGCTGGGAACTTCACCCCTCTCAAAAGTTGTAATAGAAAAAAAAAAACCAAGGTGGTGTTAGCCTCAGCAAAATGCCGTGTGTGTGACTACTTAAAGGACATTATATATAGCAACCTCTCCTGGGTTAATAATACCATGACTTATGAAGTAATAAAATATTTCACCTTCTCTCAAATCCAATGCACTTACAAATGTATTTTCGCAGCCACCATTAAAATCACTGTCTGCTTTCAAACTACACTCCTCCATCACGCATTGAATTCTGGGCAACCGAATTCTGCTCATCATTCCTTACGAATTTATTAATTTCCTCTTATGGGAAATTTCCCCCTGGATCACTTAAACTTCCGTTAAATTTCTTCCATTACTGTATCAGTCAGATTTGAAATCATTTCTTTCAACCAGGTCTTGTGGTCTATTGGATAATGCCTTGGACTAGTAAATTCATACAAACCCTCACCTGACGTGTGATCGAATCCCAGCTCCTGTGAAGGTAAGTAAATACAATGTTATAGTAAGTTAAGTGCAAATATAGCATAAGATAATTAGAAAGAAGGAGAGAAAGGGGACTATTATCTGTGCATTTCGAACTAGCGGCTCAAGGTCAAGCTATGGACTGCATTTGCCATGTGTGCTTACTCCAATCCTGGACCATTCTCCACAACTAAAGTCAGCTGGGACTGTCAGAATTACCAGTGCTTCAGTTCACAGTTTTCAGTTCAATGACATGTGCGTGGTTTGTACTTTTGTACGTTTGTATGTGCCCTTGATCTGTCAGTTTAAAATGCATAGGTAATAGAAAGTAAGGAGGGTAAGACGATGAGGAGAGAAGAAGAGATGAAGGGGAAAATAACTTTTTTTTTTAACATCTTGTTCATAGTTCTTACTTTCGCTCATAGATGTTCCAGCCCAAAATGCCCTACTTCCTACGTCATCTATTAGAATGTATTGTTGCTTGGTCGATGCGTCCTGCATAATTTACCAAGATTTCATCATCATCTACATAGTATGTCGTCAGTTGATCTATCCCATTTTTTTTGGGGGGGGGGGAATGTTCAACGTCTTGAAATCGTTGGTTTAAAGTGCATTAGTATTTCCGATCTATACATATTATGTGTAGTTACTAATTAAGTTTACACAGTTCGTTTTTATTGCCTATGTTGTTGAATGTATTTAATTTTTTCGAGGTACCAGAGAAAATTGTAACGCTTTGATGTGTAAGATTTACTCAACTGTATTGCAATTGAGGACATAGCTGCAATAAGGGCCCATAGCCCCATAGGCTCTTTTTCCAGAGAATGCATAAATCGATTCTCCGTAGTTTCTTTGTTATACCCACAAAGTTTCGTTGAGAAATGTTGAACAGTAATGCTGATAAACCTGTTTATTTTAATATAATTTATAGGCCCTGCACTGTTTTTAAAAATTTCAACTCTATATATCTCAGAACAGCATTTTGGAGTATGGGCCCTTATTGCAGCTACGTCCTCAATTTATGATAACAATTTATTGAAATAATGGTGGTACTTTTTATGTTTCCATGGAAATAACTTCAGCATTACTTTGTTTAAATTGTATGTGTGAAATTTTTTAACTACACAGAATGCCAATCTAATTGATTCAAACAGGGGCGGAAGTATGATAGAACACAACAGATTCATACATAATTTTCATTCAAATAGTAAGAATATGCAGAGGAAATATTGGCGTTGTGAAGAGGGACAGATCTGTAATTGTAAGTGGACAAAATGGCACTGGACATGACAGTGGTGAGAAAAAAAACTATGGACGTAAAATTATTGTGGACGAAATTTTACAATGGACAAAACAGTTAGTGGACATAAAAGTTGTAGACATATTGTCTACCAACTATTTTTCTGTATTCAATGCATTTTGGTTAACTGCAGTAGGAGAGTTTGTTTCCTGACTAGCCATCAATATGTTATTATTTCTTAATGTGAGTTTACTTTCCACTTGACCATTTACGGACACATTACAAAATTGCGGCTTTGGATCTGACATCCATAGCACCGCAGCAAAATGTCTGAGACCACTTGTTCGTATTCCTAAAATCCGGTACTTAGTTTCGTGTCACTTTCTTACTTCTAAATATTTTGTATGTATTTTTTCCACTCCCTGTATAATTTACAGGATTTATAGGAATAGCATTGAGTACAATTTTATTGTAAAGAAGAGAGTATTTCTTCTTCTTTGTTTTTATTTTGTTATTTTATTGTATTATTTTAGATGCGTTTTGAAGGACTTCTTCTCCTTTGTCTTTATTTTATTATTTTATTTTAATGCTTCGATTAATTTTAAAGGACTTCTTATGAAACCAAGCAGTTTTATGTTTATTTGAGTCTAGATTTTGGTATAGTTGCATGCCTTGCAACTTGTGATTATCTGAGATTGGGTGATTTGCTGTTACTTTTCACCTTGCTGTTGTACACACCAGTTATATAGAAAACTCAATATTATGTAGTAGTTCAGTCTTCTACCGTAGCTTGGTTGTAAGAACTTCTGTCTTTACGTGCATACCTGTCGAAAGCTAGGTGATGCTATAACGAAAATTTGCTTACTCTGTATTTCCTTTCATCTACGAGTACAATAATTCTGTCATTTCTTCACTTACAATCATCTCATAATAATAATAATAATAATAATAATAATAATAATAATAATATAACAACATTTATTAGCCTCTGATATAAGGTTATAATCATAATTTTTATCACATTATAGCAGATTACAATGATATATATACAGGGTGTCCCATTTATCTTGTGTACGTATTATAACTTTTTTGTTTGGATAGGTATTGGAATTTTTGTTTTTGAGCTTTATGTTAGAACGAGGGGCTAACATGAGTTTGGAGATTTGGTGCATGTAACTACATTATGGTACAAGATACACGTGACGTCATCAATTTTTCAAATAGCACTACATACTTTAATTATGTTACATTGATTACACATGTCAAGACGAGTTCAAAAATGTATCACAATGTCACCTTCCTAATCAATAACAACAAAACTAAACAAAAACGTGCTTCCAATGTGATAATGTTATGCTTTGAGAGTCACAGAAGATGTTCCAAATGGTGACCATTCACATTAATGCACATTCGAAGGCGTTCCCCGAAAGACTGTATGACTGCCCAGCATGTTGCTGGCTGAATGGACACACAAGCCTGTCGAATGCGTTGCTGCATGTCGTCTGGTGTTGTCAGAATGTTTTGGTACACACTGTCCTTTACAGTTCCCCATAGGAAGAAGTCGAGTGGTGACAAGTCTGGAGAACGTGCAGGCCACTGTACGTGGATTTTGGCGTCGACAGTTGTTGTGGTTTGTTTACGTGTTAAGACAGCAAACACACAACACACGACGTGTACGGACATCAGTGTCTTTCGTTTTGTGTAAGTTAATGCACAAGTTGAATGGGGCACCACAACAAATGGCACATTCTGATGGCATTCATTTTGCATTTTGTTGTTGTTATTGATTGGGAAGGTGACATTGTGATACATTTTTGAACTCTTCTTAATGTGTGTAATCAGTGTAACACGATTAATGTATGTAGTGCTATTTGAAAAATTGATGACGTCACGTGTATCTTGTATCATAATGTAGTTACATGCATCAAACCTCTACACTCATGTTAACCCCTCGTTCTAACATTACTTTCAAAAACAAAAATTCCAATACCTATCCAAACAAAAAAGTTATATATAATAGGTGCACAAGATAAATGGGACACTCTGTATATAAATTTGATAGTGTTGGGTATACCTTATTTTATTTCAAGGAGTGCAGTTCGGTGGTTCCTTTGAACACCCACTTACAGATTTATGACTTCCTACATAATCACCTCTGACAATTCCATCCTGTCCCCTCGTCCCAACATTGCACAGTTGCCACAATCCTGGTGACCCTCGACGGCATTCTTAGAATTCGGAAAAGACGTGGCAAGTCTGCCTCCACGTGGATTTGACGGGAGTCTGTCAATTCTTCTGAACGAGAGTTGTGATTGGTTACTGACAGGAGAAGACAAGATTTCAGTCACAGTAAGGAAGACATTTATTTATGACAACCAATTAGTAGGGGGCAGTAGAAGGTCTGTCGGCAAAGTCCTTTCTATGAAACTGCACTCCATGAAAAAAAAAAAAAATACAGTATGTAAAGGGCAAGATCTACAGGATGCTCGATTTGATAGGCTCGTAATAATTTTAATTATAGGCCTACTTTTTTCTAGCTTATAAAAACTGTTACTTTGAAAAGGACTCTTTCCCCAAAATAGTAATTCCTGTTGTAAATGTGAGTGGAAAAAACCATAATGTGCTGTGACTAACTTATCACTACTTACACAAGATTTCAACTTTCGTAGCAAAAAAGTCAGCATGGACATTTTTAAGCAAAGATTATTATTATTATTATTATTATTATTATTATTATTATTATTATTATTATTATTATTGTATACCCCCAAATTTAATTCATTCATTCGTAGTGTTCTGGCCAACCACAGGTCTTTCGCTTCAAAGCCAGCATTCTCCAGCATTTCCTATTTTCTGCCTTTGTCTTAGTCTTGGCATGCAGTCCATATTTAATATATTACCTAATTCAAATATTAGTACTAATAGTTTTATTTGAATTTATTTTTCATGTGTCACTAGAAATGAAATAAATGTCAAAGTTGTCATGAATCGAAAGATTAATGGCAGATATAACAATTACAGTATTGTCAATCCTTGACGAACACCACAAACATAACTCAGTGGACCTATGGACAAATCATACTAAGACAGCAATGTCAGCATGAAAGCATTGTACTAATTGTTACTATTGTACTGCATAAAAATTAATTATCCTTGATAAATCTTTGGAAAGTTGATTAAGAAGATACATAATTTACAAGAACTATTTATTTATTATCATCACCACTACCACCGCTACCATAAACAATCATAAATTAGACCTTAAAAAGACCACTTTCTATTTTCTCAGATATCTCTCTCCTCGCCTGTAACCTTTTGGTTTGTAATCCAATCTTAGTGTAGGTATTTTTTATAAAATGTTTTATTCAATTGTGTATTCTTAGATTTTGCTCACGACTTGTTCTACTTTTCATTCATCTTGCTGTTTTCTGAAAATTTTCATTTAATTTGCCTTAAGTCTGTTTTCTCTTTGTTTAAGAATGTTAGCTTCACTGGTATACAACAGACTAATACACTATTTTATTACGGTACATAATATAATGGATTAATAAAACTCTTTTATTACATACTTTTATTCCGTAAGATTTTAAAATGAAATTATGTCTTAAATTGTTATTCATAGTTATTAAAACTTATTTATTTATGTTTGTCGTATTTTTTAGACATTTACACCACTTCTTTCTTTAATGTTACTTAAATTCATATTTGCAGGATATATATGACGTATAAAGTACATAAAACAATTTATTTTAAAACATGAATAAAACATTTTACAGGGAGTTGACCCTTCGCAGTTCATCAGAGAAAACCATCAACCCAGACAGAGTGTCGTGGCCTGGTGCTATCACAGGGCAGACTGAATTGGACTGGGGAAATGAAGGCAAAGGACACCTCTCTGTTGAAGCATCTGGGGAAGACACAGGAGAGGTGAGTAAGAATTCATATGACCAACTATATCTGTTAGGGCTGTTAACCGTATCAACATAAAATATGAGTGCCAGAAATATAGTGCAAGAGACGTAAGAATTGCTTCATTGTTGCTCTGTATCAATTAATCATTTCCTCCTTTATTAAATTTCTCAGAAATGAGAAAAAGTTAGGTTTGTATTAACTATTATGATTGAATTTTTGTAAACATGAACGGGTGAATGTAAAAACATTTTGTTCTATTATA
The DNA here is from genome assembly GCF_040183065.1 of Periplaneta americana. Classification (NCBI taxonomy): domain Eukaryota; kingdom Metazoa; phylum Arthropoda; class Insecta; order Blattodea; family Blattidae; genus Periplaneta; species Periplaneta americana. The sequence continues at coordinate 47,390,133 of NC_091130.1, forward strand.
ATTGAAGAAGAATAGATCAAATGATATAAAATAATCTTTGTACAACACCAATTCTCTATCGTTTTCAATATGTAACATATTTTACTCTTATAGTCTAACCTAGAACAAAAAACGGAAATAGGAATGGTAAATTGTCTCTAGGTATAATTAATAAAAATATTGCAATTAATGAATTGACAAAACTATAAAAATTAAATAAATCTACCCTAAATATGTGCACAACGTAATTTACAATAACAATGACGATGATGATGACGATGATGATGATGATGATGATGATGATGATGATGATGATGATGATGATGATGATGATAGAAATAATAATAATAATAATAATAATAATAATAATAATCATCATCAAAAAAGTTTCCTTAACTCACTCACTGGTATATGCCAGAGAGAGCAAAAGATGATCTTCAAAGTAAACAATTCAAGACTCCACACAGAGTCACTGAGCAGAACTCAAAATCCTAGTCATTGCTTGAACGTGAAAGGAGGTAGGGATAAACGAAACAACATTTATAAGAGATAGAGGTAGTAAAATAATAGTGATGTCATAGATCAGTGATCGTCAGCACTCGCTGAAATGGGTAAGAAGTGTATCGTAATACACACTGTCATGCAGAAGGGAGAGGCAGCCATGGATGCACTGCTAGTGCATCTCTTATTTGCGGGTAAGAGACCTTAGCCTAAGGGTGCACTGTGCTGATGACTGCTGTCATAGATCATTAAATAAAAAGCATATAATGTCAGTACAAAATTATGCATACCAGAAACAAAATGAAAGGAACACACTTGCTATAACAATAACAAAACAGAAATCTCTTATAAAATAAGGATTTATTTCCTTTAACGTTTGTATAATTAAGACAATAATATGACATAAATAGATATACATGAATTAAATTAATTTCTTATGATCGCTCTACACAAATTTTTTACACAGTCTAGTTATATTCCATTTTTACCTGTAATATCTATCACACGTTTCTGAAGTCTTTTTGAGATAAAAATACAACATTATAACTTTGACATTCGTTGAGGTCCTTACATTCGAAATATGTAACTCCAGAAAGAACAGTTAATTTCAAACTGACATCTGCTAAAAAAAAATACACTGTATCTCATATAAGAGATGAAATGTTTAAAGAAGACAAAAGCAAGGGTTAGTCAAATTTATGTTTGCATAAAGTATAAAAAAATCTTTCCCAAGATATCTGTGTTATACAGAAATAAGAATATTTCTTTCCTGAAATCTGTATATTAAATAACTACATAACTTATCTTTAGATAATTATTATTTCAAGATCAGACAGGAGGACATTTAACAATAAATTGAGAGATGAATATTTCACGAATTTATTTCTCATCAGTGAAGTTGAAATTTACTTCTAATCTAATCAGGTAGTCAAAAGTCTAATGCTCTCAGCTCACCAGCGCCATGAAGAATGAAAAAGGAATGAATGCATTAACTCTTATTCACTTCATATCTACTTGAATCCACGCCCCTATTCACAGGCTTCCAAAATTATAACATCCAGAGTACAAGCTACATAAAAACACTTCTATACTTGTATTAGGTCCATAGAGGTTGGGTTCATACACAATTTGAAACGAATTATATCACATTCAATACATGAATGATAAAATTTCGTTGTACGTCATACTTACAATTAAAAAATTCAATCTATGGCCTTGTCGTTAATGATTGTTGTCATTGAATCGACATAATCACTTTTAAAGAAAATAATTCTAAAGGATATATTCTCAACCCTACCCTCGGATTTGAACATCACAAAAGCCTCAGCCTGAGAAAGTGAGCAACGAAAAGAGAAGCATTCATGAGCCTGTCTTGGATTACTATAAAGCCAATTCAAGTTAACCTAGACACAGGTATTCAGATTGATGGTGGGAGCATGAGGCACTATATTACGCTATTTTGTGGAAATTTGGAGAATACCCATTAACAAAATTAAAATCATTGTTATCATTGTAATTAGAAGGTCCTTGCATATATTAAAAAATAATTTATATAATAACTTTTAGAGTTAACACTTAAAGTTATTTTGATCTCTAATTTCATATTAATTTAGTATTTTTTTTTCAACATTTATTGTAGAGAGAGAATTTGTTTATTAAAAAAAGCTGCCCTAAATAAAGGTTCATAGATCGGCCTACTAATCCATTCATAATGAACAATGATTAAAAACAATTATGTATGTGATAAAATAAAAAGAGAACAATAATTTGAAAAAAAAAATAAAAACATTATAAGATAAATAATGAGAAAACATAGGAGGAAATCACTTAGAATAAACGTTTCTTGAAAAAAAAAACAAAATATATATATATATATATATATATATATATATATATATATATATATATATATACTTCAATTCTAAGTTATTATTCCCGTTATTATTGTATTTGTGTTTACCTTGTCTTTTTCGGCAATCTGTAAATTCAGGAGTTTCTTTTATAATAAACTATATATATATATATATATATATAAAAATTTGCTGTAAACTGATTTCCAGGTGTCCATGTCTTAACAGTCCTTTAAAAAAACTCACTGTAAGAAAAAGGAATTTCACTCAATTCATCTGATGAGTCGCCAATGCTGAAAACTCGTTCTCAATAGATAAACAAGGAAAGTAAAATCCTTTTGTTACTGAATGGTTTTAGATGCGAGTCCTGGTCTGTGGTTGAGTCATCTGTTTCCTCAGCTGATAATGCTGCATTCATAATCCACAATGAAGCCTAAACAAAGAGGAAAAAGTACTCAGATTTCGTCACCTATTATTACTTTTGGTGTAGTTTTCAGTCAGCTCGAGTACATATGATTATACAGTGTGCAGCATATACATCTTACCAGTATTACAATCACTTATAATGCGCGTGTTTAGTGTGGAGATCTGACTGCTTTCTCACATGGGAGGAAAACAAATTGGTGGTGAATTGTGATGATTTAGGCATATAATTGCATACAAATATTGCACCAATAAGAGGTAATGAAAAAGCTACGTTAATCGTACCTTTTACCAGAGCGTATGTTGAAAATGATGTTCAATTTTTTTAATGCAAGAACCACATCGCTGTACAAGTGAAATACATTCTGCAACTCTCTATTTATAATTGGACACTTTAAAGTAGAAAGGTGCAAAGTGCCAAAATCATAGAAAACGAAATTTTTACGCAGAAAAGTGCAATATGCCTAGGAGGATGATATATGAAAGAGTCTACATCCACTTGTGTTTCATAAGCGAGATATTTAGATGTTACGTTGCCAGCACCATGCAGTTTCAGATGGTAAGCGCTCTCTTGAGCTGCATCATAGAAGGGCAGAGTGTGCACAAAATATTATGGAGACTGACACCAGTCTTTCACAGCTGTCTGATAGTAATGCTTGTTCCCTTGCAGCAATGGATCTTCAAAAGGTCATGTTTGTGCCCAAACTTACACACAATGAAATGTTTTACAGATGTCAGCTTTCGCGTTATAACTTTGGAGTTTGTGTATGTGATACAATGCAGTCTTACATGTGTGTGTGGGGTGAAAGCATCGCGAGTAGAGGTGCCAATGAGATTGCCTCGTGTCTGCTAAAACTGGTCAATATGGACATAACAAACAAGAAGAATCTGATAACTGTGCAGCTCAAAACAAAAACCGTGTAATGGTTTTCATGTGTCTCTTTTTAGTTGCCATTGGTTTATTTGAGCACATAGAACAACGTTTCCTTCTCAGTGGCCACACTTTCTTGCAATGTTATTCTGATTTCGCTTTGATTGAAAAACAAGAGAAAGAGACAAAAGCCTTCATTCCTAGTAACCTGCTTAAAATCGTACAAGACTCTAAAGTTGTAAAATCATTTCAAACAGTTTCAATGCTAGAGTCAGATTTCCTTAATACCCAAGATGTTGCTGATCAACTAATTTCCATCAAGAACTTGAATATTTCTAAGGCATGTTGCATTCAGTATGATGTTAGTAAAGCAGGTAGTGTTTCTGTGAAACAGTCCCATGATAATGAAGCAGTGCATACCATTAAAGTGCTTAAAAAAACGTGAAAGATGTGCAGTCAGCATTGTTTCAAGTTAAAGTAAAAAATAGGAAAATTACTGAAAAAAAGAAGGGGGATCTACTAGAATGACTCCCTATCTTCCAAATGAGGAGCATAGCCAGTTCTACAGGCAGATCTGTGAGTAAAAATTACTCAGAATAGGAAAAAATATGTACTGGACTTTGCACCATTCTACTGCAACTGCACCCATTACTTAACCCTTTTCACAATTTGTGTTATATAATTAAATATGGGTAAATAATGTCTTTACATACCACTGTTATTAATGAGTAAACACTGTACTATTGCTGTTTCCTATCAGTAAAAAAAACATGACACAATATGTGTACAATTATTCTTATAACTACATTTGTTTGTCTTATCTCCAATGTTTCATTTTGGCACTTTGCACCCTTCTACTTTAAAGTATCCAATTTCACTCAGCACTCACCTGATTTCATTCTCCAGCTCTTCAAGAATTTGTGAATTGTTCACATACACTTTGTGCTTTAATCCTTAGAAGCCGGAAGACTTATGCCACTATTGCACGCAAATGCCTAGCTCTTAACCAGGGTTTCGTATACCTGCATAATTGGTTAAATTCGTGTTGGGTTCATTAGCCGAGTGGTTTAAGGTGCTCAAGAAATGTCCGGCCAGCATATCATGTGTAAGATTGCAGGTTTGCGTCCCAGCCATTGCAGTCAATTGAGCTTGTGGTAAAGGATGGGGAGGGCCCATGTAAAGCATTCGGTGTAATGGTATGCGTGGAAGCTGACGGGGTTTCAGTTGACTGCAATTGAAATGATTTTGCTTCTTTTTTTAAGAAAAAAACATTACAATTAATCAAGTGCAATGTCCTTTATGTTATATAAAAATTAAAGAATATCAACATATTTTATATATAACATACAATTTATAACATATCACGTCATGACCATAATACTAGCTGGCCACTATAATGGACACAAGGCTCCTAAAGGTTAAATTGTCCCACAGATAAAATCAGAAACATTTAAATCCGGAGAATGAGCTGACAAACATCTGGGACTAATTACCTAATCATCAAGAACTTTTTCTAATGTTTTTAACAATATAGCAACTGTATGTGCAGTAGAGTTATCCTGCTGGAAGTAAGCATACTGTTTTTCATCTTCAATCAGTATTGCAAAAAAAAAAAAAAAAAGTCGCAGTATGTATCACAGTAACCCTGTGGGTTGAATTTATTGTATAAGAAAATGGGGCCACTTATCCTGTATACAGTAATTCCACATCACACACCCACTTTCAGGTCGTGAAAAGAAACTTAATGAACTAAAATAGAATTTTCAGTATCCCATTGCCTTGCATTCTGGCTATATATGTGGCTACAGTGCAAGCACACTGGTTTTCAATTCAGGCAGCCTGGGTTCAATCCCAGTCAGGTCGTGATGGAATTTGTGGTGGTCAAAGCAGATGTTACAGAGGATTTTTCTCGGGGTACTCTTGTTTCCCTCTATTATTTCACCAATTCTCTTCACTTCCCTCCTTATTTCATCTATCATCTACAATAGTAAAAATAGGCTGGTGTGAAATATTGTGGATAGTACGAGTTTCCAATACTGATAAAGGAAGGGCTTGGAATTCTGGGCCCCTTGGGCTCATCAGGCTACTCGTATGTGGAGGGGACCTGGCTGAATCAGTGGCTGAGGCAGGATAGCCCACCTATCAGTATCGGATTCACCATCCCGGGTCCAGCCCACTTAAAGCCAAGCTAAGCCAAACCTTGTATTCTAAGAGTGGACATAACCATTTAAATGGAACCGAACTTCGTTCTTGTCATTAATTGAGATAGATCAAAAGTACCATCATGAACAGATTGTATCATCCATTAACAAAAAGTCACGTGAGTGGTTTGATTCCCTTTCTGTGATCAATGAAACACTGTCACTCTATAAGGATAAAACTGCAGCATTTTCAGTCCTCTTTATGCTGATCTTTGTGACTCGTTGCATTCTTGTGCTGATTGGCGTGAAGATTTCTCAGGGTTTTTCTTGCCTGAATATCTGCAAGTTCCCCCAATGTGATTCTTGCATTCAGAAAGGTGTATATTATTTTCTACATATCGTTGTTGTTCCTGCAATAACTCGTATGTGCAAAATATAAAATTGTTCAGTAGGAGGAAAAACACATTTATTCATTCTATGGCAGTTGTACGTAGGAGATTGTGAATTCTTACATTTTCGAAAGAAAGAAATATAATTACATATACGAGATTTTGTTATTTGCTTTATCACTATTTAAGTTATTTAATAGAGCAAAAATCTGAAAATCGATAAATATGCCACAATGGAGTTATTGCAGGAACAACAATGATATGCATTGATGAAAGATAAGATCAACATAACATTTTTTTATTACCTCTTACCAATTCATTATTTGTACGGGAGTGTAGGCCTAAATCACCATCATTCACCACCAATTCATTCTTCCTGTACGAGAAAGAGGTTGGATCTCCTCACTAAACATGCGTGTTGCAACTGGTTATAATGCAGTAAGTTGTATATGTCACACACTGCAGTTCCTGCTTTATGTAGTAAACACGGCTTTTGAAGTAGCTTAGTTTGATTTAATATAAACATACTGTAGCAGCCAGATTTAGAGGCAATTGAAGCAATTTAAACGTCCTCCTGCCTGTGTGTATATGACTGACAAAAATTGATTGCCAGTTATTTGTATGCTCAAATATAATTTTAACAATTATAGAACATTAGAAATTTTGAAAAATAACTCAAGATGAATAGTGCTTTTTGTTCACTTATAAATTTGAGGTGCTTTTTGTATTTGGTCCATTGGATCCACAGCTGTAAACGACAATATTTATCTTTGCTTAGTAGAGAGTGAGGATTTAATATGCTGGGAAAAGCTGAAGTATAATTAATAAAGAAATTATACATAGGCTACATAAATCCAAAAATGTTATTGAAAAAGATAATGCATATTTCCACTACCCTGTACTGCCTCACATTTTGAGTTTAGTTTAGTTTATTCTTTTTTCTGTTTTTTCTTATTCCTTATCTATTCTTCTACTTATTTTCCCCTTTCTTCTATTCTTTCTCTTTTGTTTATCTCTACATATATTTCTTATGTAGCTGTTGAAATTCCTTAATAGTATATTATGCAACGAGTCTATAATGGTAGTAATTAAGACGCGAGTATGTTTATGAAACGAGCGCAAGGGACCATATTTCTAACTTGAAATTATTCATAAGTATTCATATTATTCTTATCTGACTGGGGAACGGAAGTGACCTTGTGTAATACCTCGTAAATTGTGAGATGTGCGCAGACGCGAAAGTAATGATTTTTTTCCGAGGAACAAATGTCATTGACCTTGATATAATCTAAAGAGTAAAATGAACAGTAATCTTGATACAACCTGGAAATTGATTTAGACATTGAAAAACGAGATGACAAATTGAATGTATTTTAATATTATTTACAATTAACGCTAATTATTATAGTAACAGAACATAACCTTCTACGACAGTATTGGATTTCCAGCCTCCGTGATGTTTCGCTAGTTGTCTTTCGATTGCATATCCGAGAATAAACGATACTTGCGCTTTCATATTGCTACAATGGTGCTTTCTGATTGGTGGAAAACCTGAACTTTAATGAATAGGTGTATTTTAATGAGGTCCATTAAAGGGCTGCTACCAGGTGTATAATTACTACATTTCGGCATGGTCGAGCATAAATATTTATTTATCACTGGTTTAGACAAAATACTAACTTATATTAATAGGATGTTAAATATAAATTAATTTTTTATAAAGTCATCCATATTTCTGGTGATAATAAAATTATTTATGAAAAGCAGTGTGTATAACTACATACGAACATTGATCCCTTAGCAAAATTAAGGGAAATCCAGTTTTATTTAGGATATGCACCTTGATTCAAGAGGAAAGGGACATACGTTGAGGGGTGATAGTAGAGGCAATTCTAAAGGAAAAATATTATAGAAACATATGTTTTTATTCTCAGTGGTTTCCAAGAAACGACTATTTAAAAATAACAGATATGAGTCTCCTTTTCTTCTCTGCATAATTGCTCGCATTGATTCAGACGTACATTTCAGTCGACCAGTGATACACTACCTCATTGAAACCTATCCTGGGTGTTGGATCGGTTGCAGTAGTGTCATTTCTTGGCCACCAAAGTCACCCGACATTACACAATTGGATTATTGTTCGTGGGGTTGTCAGGGGCGGCCCGTGATTCAGAAGACAAGTGAAGTGCTGACAACTGTATGTGACAAGAAACAATATTTTTTCAATCTTACCTTATCTCTTGTAGAGTAGGTCTATTCTCCTGTTCTTCAGGGCCGCGAATTTGTCAATGATGTCATCTAAAAAGCTGGGTTGTCCTTCAAGTTCCGAAAGAAGTTCTCTATGAATAGAAATGTTGGCCAAGGAGGACAAACGCTGCTGGGAAATTGTATTCCGCAAATAAGTTTTTATTCTCTTTAGACACAAAAAACTTCTTTCTACGGACACACTGGTGGATGGCAAAGACACTACAAGTGAAAACAACTTATACACTTCCTGGAATACGTCTTGATGAACATCACTCTGACGTAACATCTCCAATGCTTTCAAAGCGTTAACACCACTGTAATTGCTATCACCATAAAGAAGTTCAAGTTCATTTTGTAAACGTTGATTTTTTTTAAATATGGATGGGTAGCACTCGATCAAGTTCTGCAAAGCACCTGATGGAAATTCTTTAGAATAGTCTTTAAATTTTGTTGTATCTACCAAACTTAGAAATGATACTTTGTTCAAGTCATGAAATCTAGTATTAATTTGTGACAGAATATTGTCTACTATCTCGTAAAACAATGACTTGTATTTGAAGAAAATGTCTTCATCGGATAATTGGGCATGCTGTCTTTTATGGTTGCAGTTACTTCTCACTTTTGCATTACGAAATATTTTGTTGCAGTATTCTTCATTTCTTTTACTATTAATCAAATCGTAAGTACTTCGAATTTTAGCTGCACAGTAACTTATATCTAAACATTTCTTTTGCAGAACATCATACAAAACATCAGTTAGACTGAATATGTCATAAAAAACCAGAGCCAAAAAACTGAATTCAAAGTCATTCATGTCATTCAAGAACCCTCCGCATTGACGGATGGAAGTACTATCAGTTCCAGGATTTATTTTTATTTTTTCGAAAACCTCTTTTAAACCATCCCAATTCTCTACTACTGTTTTGAGTATTTTGGAGTTCGATGTCCACCTCGTTTCCACAGCTGTTGGAATTCGCCTTCCAACTATCGAATTTAGAATGTAGTTACGTTTACCTGAATGATGAAAGAAAGTGGGAATTCCGCTTAGGTTTGCAAAGAAAATTCGGCAACTTGAAATACTGTTGCAACTCTGTTGCAGAACTAAATTCAAACGATGCGCTAGACAATGAATGAAAATAGCTTGAGGAACTTCATCTTTGACTTTTTTCTGTAGGCCATTTATGTGGCCTGACATTACACTAGCGCCATCGTAACATTGTCCTATCAATTTATTACGATAATTTAAAGGCCCTAAGATGCTGTCTATTAGTTCAAACAGGGCTTGTGCATTCCGATCAGAACTTACGTCATAAAAACCTAAGAAACGCTCCACCAGTTTACCATGTGAAGTCACGAATCACTATTATAGAGCATTGACAGTTTTGTCCAACGTCCGTCGCATCGTCAATTTGCAATGAAAAAAAAATCAGTTTCATTTACTTCTTTCTTGATTTGGTTACATACGTAGTCTGAAATACATTCAATTAGTTCGTTCTGTATTGTCTTAGACTCGCCGCTGAATACACATTTAATTTTATTGTATTGATTTCTAACTTCGTCGGAACTTACAGAGAGCAAAGTTTGGAGCAGTTCTTTGAAATTACCGCGGTTATGTAACGAAACTTGTTCATCATGTCCTCGAAATGGCAACTCTTGTTTCGCTAAATATATAACGGCTTGAACCACAACTTTCATAAAGTTCCTGTTTAACCGAACATTCTCATTAAATATTTTAATAGCTACACAATAAGGACGACTCCTGTAACGCATTGCGAATTGAGTTCAAATTTCTTTCGACTTGTTTCAATTGCAATACGCACTTCAAATGCTCACTCGAATCCCCATATTTGTGAAATGCACGAGTTGAGTTCGCAAAATCGCCAAACCCCGCGTTATTCCAAACGTTCCTTTTCACTCCTAATAAAAGGCAAGCCCAGCAGAAAAGTTTTTGTAGAAAAACACTGCCACATAACCAGGTATACTCCCCATACCAGGTACTTTTAAAATGCAATTGATAAGAATTTCTGGACTTTTTTTGTTTTCTAACAGACACTGATAAACGCGGAGTTGGGCAATTAAACACTAATAAGTCTCTCTTATCTTCCTCGCGCCAACGAGAAAACGGTGTCTCTAATAAATTACACACTACATCGTTTTCTGGATTCATTCGCAAAATCACTTATGAACATCACTAAATAATACACAAATAACAAAATTAACTTGTTTCTCTCACCAAGAAATGGATAAAACTGACAATGGGTTTGCACTTGTCGCCTTGTCGGGGTTCGGCGGGTTGGACAAGCGAGGGGTGTTTAGAAACCTGTTTCTTTATTCCTTGAATAGGCAAAGGAACGGCTCTTCTATCCTTGGAGGGTCAATGCTCGTTACCATGGCAACCTACAACAGGCCTGTGTACTAGAAATGTGGAAAAAGAAGCGTTTCTTCTTGAAAACCAGTACCTACTCTTACATTATATAGGGGGTGAGTGTCAGCAAGCGACGCGAAAGGGAAAGTGTGCAGCGATACACCCAGACACTTCACGAGGCTTTCGTCTTTCAGATAGCGATAGGAGATTTGTGAGCAGGTTATAACTATGATAAAATGAAAATGCATAATTATTGTGATTATAATTTTAAAATGTAGGTGAAGAGCCACTTCAGTCACTTCACCTTGCGGGCCGCGGCTGGGGGTTGTCTAAAAAGCGAAGTCTGCAAGTGGAAAGTAGAAACAAGAAGCTATTGCTTGCCCGCATTTTAAATGCTTGTGGTCACATTAAGGAAGTCCAAACCAGCTCAAATTAGCAACACAACATTTGGCTACTTGCAAAGTGTATCTAGGTTGACGGAATTTTTTAACATGTTGCATTGTTCCCATTCTTCGTGGTTTCGATTGGTTTTCGTACTTGTTACATATAATATTTTTGGTACCGTACTCAGTCCGTAAAATGGTTTCTAAAACGAGTATTAAACTGAAATTTAATCTTATTTTACTCAGTTGGCTAAGGCACTTGCCTGCCGATTGGGAGTTGCTCTCGGGCATGGGTTCGATTCCCACTTGGGTTGATTACCTGGTTGGGTTTTTTCTGAGGTTTTCCCCAACCGTAAGGCAAATGTCAGGTAATCTATGGCGAATCCTCGCCTCATCTCGCCAAATATCATCTTGCTACCACCAATTCCATTGACGCTAAATAATGTCGTAGTTGATACAACATTTTTTGGTACTCAGTCTGTAAAATGGTTTCTAAAACTACTAAAAAAGAAATCTTATTTTAAATAATATGTATTCATATTGGCACTCCATGGTCTTCTATTAAATTTAGTAGAATATATTTCCGATATCAATTTTAAAAATGCGACCACTTAACTAATGTGTTGTCATAATTACTACATATTCAATCTGTAAATTGTTGTCATGAGAACTTTATAATATATGATAGATTCCTATAATAGTTCATTTTACGGACTGTTATCTGTCTCTAAGCAACTGCTTTTCAGACTGAGTAGACTACTAAGAAACAGTTTTATGTAGACCTTCAATAGATGTACTAAACTTAGAGCTATAAAAACTAGTGCTTTAATTAGTTGGCTCGTTTTTATTTCTACATCTAGCTTCATTTGTGTATTGTCTAATAATTGTCCACAGCATATAATTAGCACATTCAGTATTGTTGACGTGCTCTTATTGGTAAATACTGATGTGTGTTCATTAAAGTGAGATTGAGAAATTAATTACTGGCATTATTTTTGTTGTTTCAATATTTATGTGTTACATTTTCAAAAATAGTATAAAAATAATATTTTCTAGAACACATTGTCTAGATGTGAAAGTATTTTTATTTACATAGGTTACTGTAAGTTAATATGTAATTAAGCAATAATGTTATTTTTCAGGAGGTAACAAGCCAAATGCTCCCAAAGATCTTAGCACGAGAGGATATTCCTAAGCCTCATAGGAAAGTCAGCAGGCTCAGAACTATTGGACACCAAATCAGGTAAAAACATTGATACTCGGTACTAGCTTTAAAGATTTCGTAGTTCAGAGTATACTAATGTACTGTAAGTTAGAATATGGGTTAGCAGGTTATATACATGTTAAAAAAAGACAAAGGTTAGCAAGATAGCAAGATAGACTTGAGCCTTCCAAAATACATGCGCCAATACAATGTGTTTATAGCTTTATAGGCTCTGCCAATAACAGCAATGCTCTACCCTTTGTCATTACAGTGTTGTCACATTGTCATATCCTGTTTGAATTTTGCCACATTAACATAATTTGATTAGTACTGTATGGGAGAGGTTATGTTCATTGCGCAGTACTACATTTTCTCTTTGTCCATCTTCTCATATAGGCCTACTTGATACCTGTTAGAATCAGATATGATTTCAGCTGCATATTTCAGTTTAGGATGCCATAGCTACCTAGTATTTCATTGAATCTGTGATTTCAAGATTTCGAATTTTTAGATAGGCCTACCATTAAAAATTATAATGCAGGATTCCTTATATTACACTAATAATGAAACAATTAATAATGGAAAACAGGCCAATTTGTGACCAGTGACCAGTGACACTTTTTTAACCCAGTCAACTCGTGTTTAAAGTACTGGCAGGGTTGCCAGATTTTAGATATACCAAGGAGGGACATATTTTTCCATCATATACCTACATCACTTACGTTTGGTCTTTAAAAAAAGAAATGAAAATTATCCCTCTATATGCAGTTGAAATGACTAATATGAATCTCAAAATTGCAATTTTAATAAGAGAGAATTTTGTAGGTACAGATTTCAAAGTACAAAACTAGTTTTCTGGCTGTAGGTTACATCACGTTTCTCTGGCTTCTTTCTGAAGGGCTTCTGACAATATATTATGTAATGCAAAATTATTAACTTAATGACTTAATAGTAGTTCTGTCTCATAGTTTTCCCCAGCTGTTTATTATTAACAGTAAAGCACAAATTCCAAAGGATGCATCACACGTGACAAAATATTTAAGTTTCAATGTTTATTATTACAGTGACATAAAATTTATTGATATTTAAATTCATATTTATTTTGTTACTTAGCATATTAGTGCTCCAAATCCATCATTTAACATACAGAATACATTTTCAGAGTTTATATACATATACTTTAGCATTTTCAACAAGTTTTTTTTTTTTTTTCTGTACCATTCATTTTTGATGAACCTTTCTTTTTAAATGTTTACAAATATATTCAGCACTGAATTCACTGTCACAAACTTTACACTTCCCAAAATATTCGTTTTTTCCAATATGCAAACTTACATTGTTAGGCTAATAAAATTAATTTAAATTTAATGTAATTAGCCTATTTAGGCCTAGAAGAAAATAGTTACCAGGCAACGATAAAATTACACAAGTGATGTTAATTTTCTGAAGAAGGGACCTTTTGCATCTCGCCATAGTGGGACTCAGGATTTTTATATGAAAATCGGAACATGTCCCGCCAAATCGGGACATCTGGCAACCCTGAGTACTGCTATTTAAACATTTGGATTTAGGCCTAATAGCCAATTGCGGGTGAATATGCTATGTGCTGTAAAAATGGCTAAAATAATGACTACGCAAAAATTTTTGTGTATGTATTTATTGATTAACCTTCAAGCATTATCTCGCACAACACAATAGTTAGCACTAGACCTAATTAAATATTGAAACGTATTAGTTGTAAGTGAATACCCAAGCAAATAAACCTTAAAGCAGTTACAATCATAGAGAATTGGAACTGGAAATAAAGTACTTGAAGTAAGACGGAAGATGATTACACCACCAAGATTAAGTGAAAGAAAATCCGTTTTTCTCACTAGAACAAGAGCGAGGTAGGGTGTTGTTTCTCTCTGTTTCACTCACCTTCACCCCTCAGCCCCTAACCTGGCTGATAGCTACTGCCCCCTGTCCTACAGTGTATGTTGAGAACTTAGAATTTCATTTACCAACAACTCTCAAGCTGTGCTAGAGAAATCCCATTCTTCCCTTCGCCCCGGGAAGGGTCCTAAGATCCACCTTGTTCCTATAAGATGTACATTCATTCACTCCAGTAAGTCAATGATGAGGCTTCTGCAAATGATTCGCGTGATTCTCCGAAGCTTATGTTCCTATAATCTAAATTATTTCAACTCTTATATTAAGCAGTGATTTTAGGGCAGTTTGTCCCAGATTTTTGGTCCAATTCTATTTTCGTCAAATGGAATACAGGTCCAGAAAGATATTAGTCCAATATGACTTTTTGTCCAGAATAAATTAGACCAGTGTATAATTTTGACCATGTAAATGTTATCGCTTTTATATATTTCTACATAGAAATCTTAATCTTCCTGAAAGACTTCTTCAGTTGGTTTAACTTCTAAACGGTATGTGGAGATCCTGTTCTCAACCTTGTACTGGGGATATTGCTGTATTAAGGAGAAAATGCGCTCTTGGTTTCATACTTACCAGCTGTTCAAAGGAGCCCTAATTTTTATTTGGCCTCTGAGAAGAAGTGTGATATCCTGGTCGTGCTGCCTCTGCTACTCCTTCAGGGAGTCAATGAATCTCATCTTTTTAATCAATTATTTCTGTGAATATCGCTTGCACATTCTCTTGTGCCCTTCTCTTTAGGTTATTTCTCGCTTTTCTAACCTCGCCGTCCACACCGTCACCTTGTTTTTTCGTGATTTACTTCCAAACTTATCTCATTACTTGCTTCAAGTAAAATTCACTTGTTTTCCTTAATAGTTTGTGGATTTTCTCTTAACATATTCACGTAATCCGCATAAACAAGCAGCTGATGTAACACATTCATTTCCAAACCTTCTTTGTTTTCCTGACTTTCTTTAATGGCATATTCTAGAGCAAAGTTAAAAAGTAAAGGTAATAGTGCATCTCCTTGCTTTAGCCTGCAGTGAATTGGAAAAGTGTCAGACAGAAACTGGCCCATAAGGACTCTGCTGTATGTTTCAATGAGACACATTTTAATTAATCAAACTAGTTTCTTGAGAATATGAAATTCAATAAGTATATTATCTAAAACTTCTCGCTTAACCGATTCATATGGCTTTTTGAAACTTATGAATAACTGATGTACTGTGTCCTTATACTCCCATTTCTTTCTCCAATATCTGTCAAATACAAAAAAATCTTATTGATAATCGATTTTTTACGTCTAAAATCACATTGGTTGTATTAATTCTTCTGGAATTTAATCGATACCTGGAGACTTGTACATTTATTGTACTTTTTCAGCTTTTCTATCGCAATTTCGATTTCAGAAAGTGTAGGTTTGGGTAAAAATAGTTCAGCAGTTTGTATTTGAATATCATTCCGATCATTTCTGTTCAGCCTGTGTACATTTAGTAGTTGCCCAAAATAGTTTTTTCATCTGTTCAGGATGGAATGAGAGTCTGAAAATTAAATGTTGAGAATTTTCATTTATTTTCATGATGTCCCATAGTTTGTGTGTATCGAATATCTTTTCAGGTTATCTAGTATGTCATTGAATCTGAGATTTCTTATTCTTTTATTGCAGATTCTTACGCCGTTTGGAGTTAAGTCTCAAACGACGTGAACGCTTGGTGAGTCCTTCAGACAGTGTGGACAGCTGTGGTGAAGAGGAAGAGGAAGGTTCACCACCATCATTATCACCCCTCCTAAGTCACCACCAATGTCAACAAGAGTTGCACAAGAGCAGTAGCTTTGGCCATCTTCAACAAGCAGCACGAGGTGGAAGAGGTAGACAGAAACTGAAGAGACTTGCTGGAATAGAATTACAAGATAGACCTTGGCATCACGTCCACGTGACCGGAGGCAGTGGCCATACTGATTAGAATTGCTAGCTTTAGCTTCGTAGCAGGTAAGTTGAAGTTCGTGAATTTTGGAATTAAAATGACTTTCTAAGTACGGTATCTGAGTGGAACAAACTATTTGAAGTGTTTTGAGTATATTAATCCTTTGCGATATTAAAAGTATGCATTGCTTCTACAGAGTTTTGTTGTAACGAAAGATATTCAGCTTTTTCTCATCAGAAAAACTTGATCAGAAATTATGTCTGTGTCTTACATGATGAAACCTCTGAACAAGAAAGAAAGTGCTCACAACATAAATTATTTTTTATTCACGTAGATATTTATAAATACTGCAACAAAAGACTAAAAGAATGGAAAGTAATTGGTTTATAAAATTGGAACTATAATCCTCGCAAAGGGTTAATACTTTTTCTGTACGAGACAAAGATATGTGCAACATATTAACGCCTAACATGTTAAACAGGACTTACCGAAATTTGAAATTTGACATTATGAGACTCATAGAGTCTTCACAATAAAATTCCAAAACAGAACCATTTGTATAAGGACTATCTATGTGTAAGCTCTTATTCATTACAGAGAGGAAAAGTTCTGGAACGAAAACGATATCACACACAATGTGGACTTTTTTTTTATTATCAGTTCCGAAATTCATTCATCACTTACAGTTTATAGTGGGAAATACTATAATAAGACTTTTTCACGGAGAAAGGACCCAAAGGCTTGCGCTGCAACCTGAGGCTTATTGTGCTTGCTTCTGTTCTGCGAAAGATTTTGTTGCTGAATGGCTACTCTCTTGCACACTGCACCGTAAACTTAACCAGGCTACGGTAGTGATGACAATGACATTTGAATTAATGATGGCGAAATGAATCCGAGGTCCAGTGCTGAACATTACCCAGAAATTCTGCTTCAATTGGTTGAGGGAAAACCTCTGTGAAAAAACCCCAACAGGTAACTTATCTAGCCAGGATTTGAACCCGAACCCGCAAGAAATGTATCTAGTCTGAGTGTATGAAAGGTTTTGCATCTGTCAAGATTTCGATGGTCACCTTGAAAATCCCAAATATTTCAAATTGAACACTTCCAACTTCCATTCAGTATACTGTTATTATTATTATTATTATTATTATTATTATTATTATTATTACTACTACTACTACTACTACTACTACTACTACTACTACTGTTATTATTTTATTATTATTATTATTATTATTATCATTATTATTATTATTATTATTATTATTATTATTATTATTATTATTATTATTTCATTATTATTACATTAACCATTGAGGAATAAACTAGGTACAGTATTAATAGACTCATTTCCTAAATTAAGTATTTTTAACTATCTTTATTGTTCTTATGTTTTTTCTTTTGCCCGACACATTGTTCAGCTTAATTAGTAATTACGTTACATTTTTTTTTTAATTATGGTTTATTTAACGACGCTCGCAACTGCAGAGGTTATATCACCATCGCCGGTGTGCCAGAATTTTGTCCAGGAGTTCTTTTACACGCCAGCAAATCTACTGACGTTTTTATTTAATAATTTTTTTGTTGTTATTAAGTTTATTTATACACACTTCAATATATTTGGTCATATTGTGTGTGTAGAATTTTTTGGGTACCAGTAGGCCATGAACTATTATTGTGATTCTGTTTCTATCGTCGTGTGTTTATGGATTATGTTCATGTAACTGATTTAGATTTTATTTTAATGTTTATGATATTGGTGATTAAGGTCACCTCATAGTATGTAAATTTCCAATCCGGCAATTGCCTTTGTGACTGAAGAAAACCATGAAAAATCTCGATCAGATTGGCCGGCCACGGAATTTGAACCTGGGACCTCCCAAATGCAAGTCTTAAATATTGCCATCTGAGCCAAATTGCCCGGTATGTAATAGTTGTGGTTTTTCTTAAATGAGTTCTTCCATAACTAAATTTCGCGAGCCACCATTCAGAACATAATTGAAAGCTCTAAAAGAAATACACCAATTAAGGACCTAGTATTAAACTGAATGCAGTAAAATTGTAATTCATAAACCCCAGGCACTTCATAAATTTTGATAGAATTATAAATTTGCTGCATATGGTGCCAATTTGTATTAGATTAAAACTGTAGTAAGTATACTGATTAAATTTCTAACTTCTTTACTGTGTTAATAGTTAGGATTTACTTGCTTGACTAGTTTCGAAGTCTTGTACTTCATTGCCCAAAGCCTAGATCTCGCGCTATCTTCTGGTTTCCTGTGGTAGGGTGTGTTTATGATTGTGTCGAAAAGGGTGTGTGTTTTGAAATTGAGTTGATGTTCAGGATGTGATGCGGGTGTGTTTTTGTATGAACACTCAACTTAATTTCAAAACATACACCCTTTTTGACACACTCATGAATACAACTCACCACAACAGGAAACCAGAAGATAGCCTGGGATCTCCAGTAGACTTTGGACAATGGAGCATAAGACTTTGAAACTCGTCAAGCAAGATAAATCCTAAATATTAACACAGTAAAGAAGTTGGAAATTTAATCAGTGATATATAAGTGTTAAAAGTGTATATAGAAAAATATAGTAAGATCCTTTTAATTGGCTGGAATATATTTTACGCTTGAAAGTAAGCACAAATATGGCTTTTATATTGGGATTTGGTATGGAAATAAATTTGATCGAGAAGGATAGTTAAAAAGACATACATTTTAAAAGAAGAATGTCAAGCTTATGTTAAGACATTGGAAGATTTTTGACATATAAAACATTCATACTATCATCATAAGTTTTTCTGGATCAATAATTGAATTAATGTAGGTTATGAGAAATATTCATGTTGTTTTTAAATATTAATGTATTTGGCCGTTAAAAATATTCTACTAGAGATTTTGTAAAAGTGTGAATTTTGATGAAGTGATGGATGAGTTTCTGAGCATTTCTATACTCGATAAGATAGTATCCTGTTGATGGTTATTGTTTCTATAGTAAAATGTTTTTTTTTTTTATTGATGCCCGATGTTATACAGCTTTGTTTTTTTTTTTTAAGTGTAATAAATAAGATACAGTACACATAACATGTGGCATTATTGAATGAATTTTCTGTCTGGGTTTGTTCCCATGAAATTCATTTCCTCGTTCAGCTACAAATGAGACCAATTATATTCTTGAAACTCTCTTATCATTTACATTAATAATTTTGGTATTATGTTGTGTATTGATTTATAATCTCTATATTTGATTCATCACCACCACTATTACCACTTCCATCATAATCTCCATTATCTTCAAATGGGAAGGTAACATCTTTCCAATTGTATGAATTAAATGTAGGCCTACTTAAAGCATTCATATCTCGGTATCCTTTAGTCTTGATGAATTAAAATTTAAGAAACTTGCAGTAGACCTATGTTCTTTCTGATTTATCCTGAATTTTCAATATTTTCAGAGAACTGGTTTACTTATCAGTAACTCATTTCCAAAATAAATGTTGGGTTAAAGTTGTGCAATCATTATACATTTTTCTATTATTGTTCATATAAATATATAAATTTTTAAATTTGTTTTTTCTTTAAAATGTTTGTAATAATTGCATGAACAACAATCTAAAATATTTTACATATCTCTTGGAAAAATATCTCTTTCTTCAAGTTTTATAGAATGCATTTATTTTAACATTTTCATCAACCATATTATCATTTTTTAAATATAAATAAGAAATGCTAGAGCTAAGATTATAGTTTATGTACTAGTTAAAATGTTAGAAATATACAAGTATGCAAAATTTCATTACACTATCTTAAAAACTTTTGAGTTATCACGGAAAACAAATGTGAATTTTATAATTTTGGAAAACGAGCAACAAAGAGTTAATTTAAAGGACAGTGAAGTGGCAATGGGGAAAGTAGAAGGGCATGTCTCGGACACTACTAGAGATGTCTAAGAAAGAAGTGTATTCTCTAAGAAGGAAATAAATTTAAAATTGGTATTTTTTTTTACCCACGAAGGTGTATCTTCCCATTTTACATGTGTTAAAATAGGATTATTTTCGTTTAATTTGATTTCACTGTGTATTTCATACTTACACACTTAAATTCTCTTTTTACATCATGATCTGCAAAAAAAAAAGTTTCGAAATTCTGTCATTACCTTTCATATATACAGTAACCTATAATTTTATTTTCTTCATAATCTGCATAATCATGTTTCATATTTTAAATTAAATACCACATTTTAGTTTGAATTTTATCTGTGCATTCATAATGTACAAGATACTGAGAACTTTATTTTTAATCAATTTTCAGCCTCATTTTAACAGGATGAAAATAATGTCAACATAGTTATGAGAAATAACATGGGCATGAAGAATAAGTATATTTTCAAAAATGAAAAAAATTAATGATGCATATCATTGCGTATTATAATAGAGCTATACAAATTAATTGAATGTATTACCTAATTTGTATCACTGAAACTTTAGTTTCTTGCATTTATAAGATGGTGAGGTTATGTAATAATGCAAAATATCTTATGAGTAAAACTGAAGAGAGAGGTGTCATAATACTATTGACAACTCTTTTTTTTTATCTTTCTTGGGAAGCGAGAATAATCATGACATGGCTTTCTTGAAAATCACAAATAAAAATATGATGGTACATACGTGCATATTGATTACACAACTGATATTCTGTATTTCATGGTACCGGTATTAATGTCTCATTAATTCCTTCATTGTGAAAACATTTTGTGTTTCTGGAAAGTTATATATTTTGTTACGTCACAATATTAAAATCATCCATTTATAATATAAAAATTAAAATTACTGTATTTTTGAATCAATGATTTCTATCCAAGATCTATTACATAGTAATATTATGATCAGATTCCTTTTATAATTTACGTTTTATACAAAAT
Source organism: Periplaneta americana (assembly GCF_040183065.1). NCBI lineage: Eukaryota > Metazoa > Arthropoda > Insecta > Blattodea > Blattidae > Periplaneta > Periplaneta americana. Next base: position 47,411,247 of record NC_091130.1, read on the forward strand.
GACTGAATTAAGTATGTTATGTAGTGTTGACATCTCTCAGGGTTTGATTCTGAGTCCACAAGTTTTGATATCTCATCACCAGGCTCTGAGTTTAACTATAATTTCTCTGGGTAAATTTCAATTGTTTAATGGCATTAAAAACTTGGAGCAAAATACATACGTTCAATTTCATTCAACGAAATTATTGAAGATAAGAACTCCTATCAAGTAAATGTAGATGAAGACATCTTTATGATGAAATTGCTCTTTTGAATGAAGAATGAAGTTTTGAGTAAATTTGTTGATAATGGCATGTCATTAGATCAAATAGGCTTTGGGTGAACATATTTCAAAACTATAATAGACTCACTATTCAAGATAGAGCCACATAATTGTTTTTATTTGACCATACTCTAATTACATGTGACGTAACTGTACCTTAATTACATACATTAAAGTATTGCTATTCATTATGTTATTCCAACTATCAATTTCCAACTAAGCATATGCAATATTAATAATTATCGGGTTCATGTTAATTTTAATATTCTAATAAATTGAGTTCATTTCCTGTTATTTAATTTGTGTTGATTTGAGGTTAAAAATCTCCAAAACAAAGCTATGCAAAAAATCAATAAATATTGCATAGGCGCAAAAGTGCTCTGTGTCTGTCATCTATTGCATCAGTCGGGAACACACTGAAAAGATACTTATGGTCCATGCCTACCATTTGTAGCTGAAAATATACTCATGTTCACCATTTCATTATCAGTATCGTAAAGTAACTAGGTAAGATATTTGTAAAAACTCAATAACTTAGACATTTAATTATGGTCAAACAAAAACAGTCTTATGCATCTTGGCAATAATGGTAATTAAGACACTCATTGCTTGCTTATGCTCATTTCATAAACATACTTGCATCTTAATTACTACCATTGTAGGCTCGTTGCATAATATACCGGTACTATAAACTTTCTTATATTCATGTTCACAATATGACCATTGTACTGTAGAGTTTGTATACAATACATTTCAATTACCTTAATTCTGCAGTAGTAAATATAAATATATTGAGATTTGAGAATAATAAAATTGTATTATTTTTCTCGGGGTTACTGTTAACCGAAAGGCGGTCACCTAATGTCATATTATTCACTGGCAGAGGCAGACGACATTTTAGTTGCCTATAAAAATTATCTGCTCTCCTTTTGGTTTTGTCCTATATGTCCGCATTTCTTCAAGATTTCAGACTTTGTAGGCTGTCACAAAATTATGAAACAATTATTTAAGAATGATTCAGAATGTTAGTGCATTGTAATAGTGTTGTTCGGCAATTTAGGAGTAGAAATAATTACATTGTTGTTAAATTAAGATTGGGTCAACGAGAAGAGCAGACATTACAGCCATCAACCGCTGAAATCAAAGAAGCCTCGTTCTTGATCCCACTGTCTGGTTTGAGAAGGATGATCAATAAGCCAATAACGTTAACGATGAAAAGAAGTCTATTTACAATCCAAGTATTCCTCTCTTTAGTAAGAGATACAAAATAAATATTAATAAAAGGAGAACTTCATTTAAGTTAAGCAAAACCATTCTCCTTTCTCTTAAATTTTATAATGAGGACATTAACAAAATTTGTCTAATGGTATTGAGAGATTCATTATTCATTTTACACAATCACTTGTATAACACTACATAATATTATTTACTTCATTTTAATGATTCTTCGTTGCACTTTCATCTCATGTTTCTCCGAAATCAAGTTGTACTTTATTTTTAAGTTTTTCATTATTTTGTATTCTGGATCCTTAATGGTCAGCCGTAGATGTCGGCCAGATGTCCCAAATTGTGGAATTAGTAGTTTAACTGCATTTATTACTTGGCTTTAAGTGATAATTGAAGTTATAATTACAAATGAAAAATTCAAAATATAGGTACTGGTAATATAGAAATTGACATTCACAATCTTTTGCTACGGACGTTTGAGCCTTATGTTTAATCCTGTATTTCTTTCTGTTAGAGCTAATTACAAAATATCACGTGATCTAAAAAAAAAATTGTACTGGTACTTGTCTGTTTCATAGACCAATTTTAATTATATTTATCCCTTCTGTCATATGTCATCTCTAAAATACAATACAATAATTATACAAATCTAGCTTTCAGGCATAACTCCTTCCTCCCAGTGAAGCTGACTTGAATAATTTCAAAGGAAAAATTGTTCCGGGCCGGTATCAAACCCTTGAAATTATTCAAATCAGCTACACAGGGAGCTTTACCTGAAAGCTAGATTTATATAATACACGTCACTGTTCGTTAACAGTAAACCACAAATTTACGTCACACAGTATGGTGTGCACTCAATGCTGAGTTTCTGAAGTCTTGTCTACCCACTTGAGGTATGTGGATATTAAGGGAATAATTGAGCCAGGGTCTGGTAGAGTTCCTGGTAGCTCAGTCTGTAGAGCATTGGTACACTCAGCCAAAGGTCCCGGGTTCGATACCTGCCCCCAGAACAATTTTTCCCTTGAAATTATTGAGTACAATAATGATGTATTATTTGATCTTTGTCGTGTTTTTGTTTAGTATGTGTATGAGAATAATTCCTGAATAAGAGATTCATCTTCCTTTTAAGATATTCTTTGTAGAAAGTTACATAACCTCATGCAGGAGAAATAAAACTACGTACTATTATATGGACTCTGGGATACGAATTCAACCATGACTTCTTTATATCATGGTAAAAAGTTTGTGCAAAAGGCTACTGTATTAACATAATATTAACTCTACATAGACGAAACAAAACTAATCTTACTTTATATATTAAATATTAATCTATGGATTTTGTAAACATGGACTAATAGATAAGTTATTGTGTATAGAGGATGTGATATAACAACCTGGTGCTTGAGAAATGCTGTTCATTTGCTACAATCTATGTTTTGAAGTACTGTATTATACTTCAAAAAAATGGAAGGATGTACATGGATTAAATAAATTATAGTCTACTGTAGTACTTTAGTATAATAACTATATGTATTTTTTCTTTTACCATGAAACAATTCCCTAATATATTATTACACTGCAGTACAGGCTAGTACAAAGATGCTTAAAATTCTTAGCTCAAAAATATTTTTTAAGTACTAGTAATTTCACTTAAAGTAACTATTATGTTCATAAATTAGTGTGTCTCATTTAGCCTTCACTCTCTCTTCCTCAAAGAAACAAAATACATGAAAATTAAATTAAACATCGTCGTTAATTTTATGAAACTTCTTATGTGAATTTGTAGAAAATAATTTTTCAGGAGGAAGAAGATATTAATTAAAAATCAATGGGTCTACATAAAAATGTGAAGTAATTCAGTATAAAATGTTGCTGGATATGAAGACGTAAATGACATCATCGAGGATCAGGATAGCCCTATTGATTTTTAATTAATTTTCTTCCTCCTGAAAAATTATTTTCTGTAAAGTCATGTAAGAGGTTTCATAAGATCAACGATGATAATATATTGTAGAACAGCTATAGAAAGTAATTTCTGCATTTTATACAACTTCCGAAATATGGACTCCATATCATGTGTTATTTATAAAACTCAAAGTATTATGAAAGAAATTTAAATTTTGAAATTTGGGTTCAGTTAAGCAATTATAAAAAAGTTACATGAAAGTATAATTTTAAATTGGATCATGCTGTTTTTTAACTGTGTAAAATGTTCAATTTGTCTTTAAAATGATTTTCAGACTAATTTAATTGCTAGATGAGACTTTCAGAATTCCTTTTGAATTTCATAGTTTTGTGAAAAATTTAACTGAAATTTGTAAAAAGGAGAGTACTAATATACTTTTTTTTGCAATACCTGCTGTACTATAACCAACGTGACAATATTTTGCCAGTGACGGAAAATAAATTGTATATATTAAATAAACTCGAAAATAAATTTTAGACATTGAGACTATTTAATCTTTAATCATTTTATGAAGCTAAGAGCATCATACAAATACACAGCCTGTCTGTACTAAAAGAAATATTTATTTCACAATCATATGATTTCGTCTTTTCCAATCTGTAACAGTAAATCATTATACTGGTACTACAGAATGCTAAGGCAAATGAACAAACATTTCAAAATTGAAAGGTTTTAAGACAGACGAGACTATCTCACAATATTAAAAAATTAAGTTTCTTAGCTTAGTCACATCTTCAAACTTCATCTAACTTATGGTAAGCATGAATAACTGTTTCCTTGACTGGTGAAGGTTGCAATTGTGAGATTAAGTTTGGCAACATAAGAATTTAACTGTTCGCAATTGAAATTAAACCTTGAATATCTCCGAAACTATTTCATGTGAAATAGTCATGTCTGATTTGAAACCTTTCAATTGAAAAAAAAAATGAAAGAATTTTGACTTATAATGTGTGCAGCAAATAAAGATTGAGGATATGGCTGAAGAGGTCAACACACATTCATAGGTTTTTGATTTCAAAACTTCCCAGTGTAAGTAACTATTTATTTTAGTTAAATTTAATTTAAACAAAAAAATGTCACTTTAAATATTAAGGGAGAATTTCAGTGTCAATTTCATTTTAGATTTCACACCCTCACCCTGTCCCACACCTTTTTAAATTTCAAATGGCACCCTTATATATGATACTTAAATTTGAAAGAGTATTCAGTTGTTTATACATTTCTCATCTCAGTCATTTGTTCTCACATCTGTTGTTTTCTATTGTCGCCTGGCAACCTGGAGTGTTATGTCGTGTTGGCGTGCCTGGGGAAAACCCAGGCAGGAAAAGTAAAGAGGATCGTATTGTTGAAGGTTTTTGGTTGCCTCTAACAATAGTACTTACAACACAAGCCATCATAAACATAACAATTTAATAAACCACAAACAAGTAGAGAGAAAGAAGCTACAAATATTATACAAATTAAGAACTGTGAAAACATAAGAATACCCCCCAAGCAAGAAGTGGGGATAATAAAAGAATTTTAAATGCTAAAGTCTGATAACGGCGTAAATTGTCGAGAGAGAGAACTAATAACTAACATGGAATGAGAAGTGAAAATATGGTACTATGCACTACGAGTAATCAAACCCCCCACATAAGGTACAGTTTTCCATGGCACACGGGCTCTGAGAAATCCCATAAAGTTCAACACTCCAACTTTTAGCTGATTGCCGGTGCAGGTCCGTGTAGAATACCTCGTCACCGACTCAGAAACTATCACCATTAACACGACAATAGACTCGAAGAAACTTCACTGTCGTATAAAGGATGTCGACGATCCCACGCTGTGTAGAATATGATAATTAACAGAGCTGGCCAATGCTCTGTTAGAGATGAAGCAGACCGCCTCCAGGTCTATGTAACTGCAATATGAAAACGATGTTCTATCGGTGATGCGTCCCACGCATAACCAGAGTCGTTCCGATTCAACCAGGGGGGTCGACTCAAACCCGGTGTTAGCAAAGTACAAACAACCGACGAATCCTCCGTGGAGGTTGGAGACTAGATGTCCTCTCTCTCACTCGCTTCGAACCCGAGTCCTGTCTCTCAAGGCCACTCCTAGCTCCTCCAGCAGACAGCCGCCCCACTCCCTTGTTCCTCCAATCAGAGGAGGCAAAAATGGGGGTGCGTTCACAACAAAAAAGAAACAATGTAGCCAACATCATCACATAAAAATCCCCTGCAGCATAAACTACAGCATAGTTATTATTGTTGTTTAGAGTTGAAAATAATAAAATTACAGAGACTACGGGTTATTTCAGACAGTAACACGTCAAATTAATATTATGATTGTGTATTATGAACCTATTGTTAAAAAATTAGAACAGGATGGAGGATAATAAAAGCTGAAGTTTGGCTTTACATTATTTATGTATGGTTTTCATCTACAGCAGTGCTACATAGAGGAATTCCAAAATAGCCAACAATGAAGTACAATTTGAATATTTAACCCTCAAACACAGATGTGCGGTCTTTGAGACTGCATCAAAATTTTTAATGTGGAAATGAACTGGTTCCTGCGACTTAACAAATGTGAACGCTTGTGTGCTTTCTGGCAGGAAGTCGGTGGCACAGTTCACTTAGTGTGGTATTCAATTATTTCGTGTAATACTGGAGATGTTACACATAGTATGTTGCTAGCAGTCTAACTGGACTGTTTTTTTCCAGTCTCATAATGGATCTACATAAGGCCTTCACAAAAAGATAGTGTTAGTGATGAAAACTTTGACGAGACAGTACTTGAGTGGACGGAGGAGGAGGATAGTGAGGTTGAATCTGCAGATGACAGTGTTGCCATGTTTAGCGATAAGTCGCTAAATCTAGGGAATTTTGAATCAGTCTCGGCGACAAATTTTATAAAATACGATTAGCGATTTTTCTGCTGATTTTTATATTCTTCCACTTTTTTCTTTCTTTTAAGTTAAAACATTCAACTGAAGTCATGCACTTCTTAGTTTTAGAAGATGCATGGGTGCATGACTGAGTAGTCTAATGATTCATACATGAAAGCCCTGATCTCATACCATATTTGTGATCAGTGATCAGGGGTGAAAGATGCTGATTCAATGATTCTCACCGGTAAGTTCTCTCTATCAATGCTACTGCTCCTAAGGTTAATATGCTCCAACACCTGTAAATAGTGGCAAATTTTATTGACACGTGATGAATCGCGAGCCACAGCTAATGTAATTTTGGTTCTTTCCCACAACGCGGAGATTTTCCACTCCGAATCGATCTGAGGCAATTGAGTTTTGGAATTTTGTGCAGACAGTTCGTGTGAGACCGAAGTTTTTGCTAGTTTTAATATATTTTAATATATATTTAAGAAGTGTTAGGTTTCACATAAAAATTTATGGTCAAACGCTAAGGTGAATATTTCCACACTATTATTCCAGAAATCCCACGTAAATCTGCAGTCGCAAAATTCAGACTGCTTACAGAACACGATTATTTGGCCAAACACTTGAATAAAATAGGAATTTACACAAATCCAAATTGCCCTCTATGCAACAAAGAAGAAGAAATGACTGAAGATCATCTCATAACCTGTGAAGTTCTACTTGATGGATCCACCACAGAGAAATATTGGAGAGCAAGAACGCTAATGGCTTTGTTGCCAAAGCCCGGCATTAGATAACAACAACAACATATTTCCACACTAAACTTACAATTTGCCAGAAAGTGTAGTGTCAATGATTGGATCAAGTGCATTGTTTCACATTCAGTTGTTCTCACATCTTCCACCTCAACATCACAGTCTCACAACACAACCCGACTCTGCAGAAGAGAGTGACGACGAGGAAATGATATTTTTCTCCACATATGTATGTTTTTTTCCTATTTTTATTTAGTAATATTTATTATTAATTTTTAGCGACATTTCTGGAAATTTTTTAACAAACTTTGGAGAGATTTAGCTACTTTTTGTTGAAAACTTAGCGAGACTGTAGGGCGATATGTTGGCAACAGTGGCAGATGAACAAGATTTCGACCTTGAGAATGATCAATAATGATTGCCTATCGAAAGTTCACTGTATATAAAGTAGACAGTGTTTTGAATATTTCTGTCTTTTGCTTTAAACATAAATATTATTTCAATTTTTATTTCATTTAATCATTAAATGTATATTATTCCGCTAATTTCATTCAAAACTGAACATTAATATCATACATATTGAGTTTTGATAGACGCGTCTATATGTATACTCATGTAGCAGTAGTTTTCACGTTGTTGAGCATTTATGATTTTATAAATAGAATATTGCAGTATATTACATCTCTGCTTTTTAAATTAAGCAAAGGAATGTAAAAGAACACCACTCAAGTTATTTACATCCATTGTTTTATTCTTGTGCCGACAACAATACTAATATAATAGCGGTAACAGAGATTGCAAGTCTGTGTTCACGGCTCATGTTATGCAAGTCTGTTGAGGGTTAATAGTTAATTTAATTATTAAATTTAGAAAATCACACCAAATAAACTGTGTTTCCATCCTATAATCAACTGACAATGACAACAATCCGGATTGCCAGGCGAGGATAGAAAACAAAAGATATGAAACGAATGAGATGTATAACCAATTTGAATAGTCTTTTACAAATTTAAGTATCATAATATCATTTTAAATTTCAAAAGGACAGTGAGGGAGTGAGGGGATGAAATCTGAAATGCAATTATAGTTGTTTAGACTAGGAAGTTTTGAAATTAAAGTCCTGTACACAGAAGGAAAGTTTGGGTTTGCAGATTGGTAACTTGCGGAGGTTGGGACCAAACACAAGCAAGATACTGTAGACTTACTCAATAGCTGTCCATGGAACTGGATCTTTTCTGCCATCCAAATCATTCTCTTCCATGCTCACTTGCAACATGGTTACGGACTTTATCATTGCATATTCCTGTTTGTATAAAAAGTTTTGTTGTTCAAATTTCTGACTACAAAATAACTTTTATATGAAACTCACATTTCTACTGTGATCTTTAAAAGATACCTTCCTAATTTCATTATTTTTTCACTTTTGTGTATACTTTGTACTTATGTATATATATATAAATCTAATTGTACAGTGTGTCTATTGGTTGACTTGAAAGCAATGTTGCTGGATTTTGCTCGATTCTTAATGTGTTGACATAAAGATCTGCCTTAACCTTAACTTGGTATTAATTATCTCTAATGTATAAGATTGAAGTAAGAATATGTTTTGTACTGTAAGATTAATTATCTGCCATATATGTTCTTTACTAAAGATATTTGACTTGGAAGTGAACAGTAATCATATATTTTGACAGTGCTTATTTGTAATAGGATAAGGACCTGTATCCAAACACTTATCAGTTTTGATACAGTAAAACTTCTTCAGTGTTTTTCAACCTTTCCTTGAGTAACAGTATATCTTGTAAACGATAATATATGAACTATAGAGCCGATAAGGCGAGAATCTGTTGTTCTACTAAATCTGTGATTCAGTTTGAAGTTGTGACAAATATCATTTTCTCCATGATATTTATGTTACATAAGAAATTATCTCTACCATTAACACATTTCTAATTATATAGGCTATATTTTGTTGTGTTTACATAAATGCAACCTTCATGACAATCCAGTAATGATTTTAACTTTATGGATTCTTCAGTTTTTATTATAAATAATGTTACTTAGCATTGTAAGTATTATGAGATTTTTAGGCGCATTTGCAGCCAATTTCAAGGTTCTATTTTGGAACTTGTCTACAAAAGACTATGGTACCGTAAGAAAAAGTATCAAAATGTAATATTCTTTTAGAATTTTTGAATGACCTGTTGAATTATTTAAATACATTCCAGATACTTACATGAAGAATGAAAGTAGTTTATTCATGAGAACAGATTCAATTTTGACTTTTTCCAGTGTTGAACTAATATAAGAAGTTAAGTTTTTATATAGGTCTAATACATATACCAGTATAAAAGCTCGAAATGGAATTTCATTTATTGTATTCCATAGACTTTACATGAGGACTGTACTGGTAGCTTTGAGATATGGAACAAGTCACAAATTATACAGAAGTATATAGTACATAGTAAGAAGATTAATTCAATTTTATTTACAAGCATAAACAGATTATTATCAGTTGTGTGAAAGGTATGACTACGCAAAAATTTTGTTAAATCAGTTTTGAACCTTTTCTCTTGGCCCTTCAAAGCATTAAGATAATTAGGCAGTGCATTGAAGAAGACTATAATACATGGATGTGAACGCTTTTAGCAGCTAAAGGCTGGTTCATAATAAACCAGGAATAACAGCCAGAAAGGGGACAAGTAGAGTACAGAAAGCGAAGAACGTGATCGCGAAGAATTTTGATTTGATTCACAAAACCGAGAACGGGAATGACTATACATATCGATAATGTATGGCAATAACAATATGTAAAGTCGACATTACGCATTTTGATGTTATTTGTGTGTAATTGACCAATGGTGTTCTCTCATGATTACAAACCAGCCAACATAAACACAGATTAACAAACTTCAAAATTTATAACATGAAATATTTAAGAATTCTATTCACGTGCATCAGTCTGGTCACATATACATGTAGCATAGACTGAAAGTGATTCTACTAAATTTCTGGGTTAGTTAGAAATTATGGATGATGAAATTATGTCATGGCCTCTTGCTACAAAATATACGATGACCAAATAGCTTTATAATGGAAACAGAAAGAATCTAGTAGGCTGTGATTAGAACTGAAAACAGCAAAATTAAAACTTTGTTAACTCTCCCATTCCCCATTCCCGGGCTCCAGCAAGCTTCTTGTTATTTATAAATGCCCAGTTTTAACTTAATTTATTTTAACAATCTTTCCATTCTCATTCTCGTTGTTTCTGTTTCCAATTTTTGTCTACCAGGCCTAAGACTAACTAGATGGAGTTGAGTCTTGTATTAAAATTATTAATGTCCGGATTAGTACTTACTAAAAGTATCTTGATTTTAACCAGAGCAACATTTGCAAATTCTTGGGGCTCTTCTATTCCGTCTTTAAAAAAAAAGTCTAAACCCATTTCCATTCAACATTATAACATGGAAAAATTCACATCCAAACCTACTATACTTTATGGATCTGCAACTTGGGTCCTACGTAACAAAGATAAGAAATGGCTAGAAGCCTAACAAATGAAATTTCTTAACATTAGCGGCCTTTACACAAATAGGTCGCATCACAAATAAAGTTACTATGAAAAAATTACAAGAAAACAACATTGTTTATTAAAATTTTCAATAAATGAATTACGCTACCAAAAATGGTCATAGCTTATTTGCTTTTCTACGAAAACTTCATGAGAACATATGATTATACCCGAAACAAGAAATACGATTATACCCGAAACAACAGAATCTATCTAATGAATTGTGTTTGATTCTATTTGGTTCTGTTTGATTTGACGCATCACTTTCTGCTGTCGGCAATTTAAATACATTGTGACGAGAAATTCTGTTTGTTTCGATTCTGCCAAGTGGGAGTGAGGCTTTAGAGATGTTGTTCATTCGTTGAGTCCTGACTATTGCATAATATACATCCTGGTGAGTTGATGATATTGATTCGGTGCAGAAGTTCTGCTAAGGAATTGTGACCTGTTGCCAAATGGAATAATGCAACTGCTTCTTTTCGTGGTTCCTTTCTATCAAATTTGAATTCTTCATGGATGTGTTCTTAAAAAATGTATTAAATGTAAGATGAAAGGAATAGTATGGTATTTGATTTTTAAATTTACATCGTAGTACACATTTTTTTTATTCATGTGCCCCTGCTAGCCTACACTATATTACAAATCCTCCAGCATACAGAATGTGCTACATATCAGACCAACACTTGGGTCGAAAACAGGTTGTAGTGAACAGTGACAATGGATTCAACAGTAGGTATCTCAAAGGAAAGTCCTTTGTTTCAGTGATGGAAAAAGTTCAAACTAAATCTATTCTCATAGATACAAGCAACTGAAAGAGAAATTTCGTTCTTCCATTATTAATATTTACCTTAAGCGAAAATATGCGGTATTTTCTTTATTTTAGATTACAATATACTATCAAATTACATATTTCATATTATGGAATACGTAAAAATACAGAAATGTATTGCGTCACTCTTCCTATTATCGGTTATCATGCTCACAATAAAACGCAGCCAAGAATGATGGATTTTCAAGGACAGTAAAAATTCTTTGTGTAACCCATTTGAAGGATACCATGTCACAGATTTTTGACATAATCTGGTCACTAAATGACAGGACTTTGAGGAAGATTTCCCACGGAATTTCCTACTTTATGGGGAGATTTCTCTGGATGACAATGTCTTGTGGAACTTCAGAGGACTTTGGCAGACAAAGTAGGAAACAAAAAACCAATAAACTAAAGTGTATCTACGATTTTATAGCAGATGATCTTTTAAAAATGAGAAAGAAAAATGTTTAATGGGCATTTCTTTTTCCACAATATTTGATGAGAGTATAGAAAATATGAGTAAGATATAGAAAATATCATTGTTTCACTGAGCATTGGTTGAAAAACACTCTCCTACTCTATAGCAATACTTGACAGTTAGGTTGAGATTTTAGTGTGATTTCAGAAATTCTGTACAAATCAGTTATGATAGCTATAACTATAGTAACTGTAGGTCTACTTGTATATAGCAGTGACTGAAAGCAGGGTTGTATGGAGACCAAAGGGAAGAAATAACAAGTTAAAACAAAACAAAAAAAATCTCAAACATGAACAGACTTGATTACAATAAAATACGGGTATAAGCAGATACTAATGGCCACTATGAAAGTGTAAACAATCATTGCAGGTGCTGATATATAAAGGTCTGTGATAAAAGCACAACTTGGAGACAGATTGTCTCAAGGCAAAGAAAAATATGGCCATTTGTTGTAAAAATGCATCACATTCTTCTATGGACTGCCATTAACATTTTGCTCTTTGTCTCATAACTGTTAAAGTCTGACGCAGTTGTCAGACATTGTATATCTGACATTGTGGAGAATGTGTCGTGTGATGGCTTTAAAAAAATAATTCTTCTCGTGCAGCAATACTTCCGTGTGAAAATAAAAGTAAAAGAATGTCTTTTTTGAAATTTTTTGTAAACTATAACTTATCAAAATGTTGAGCACACAGTTTAACAACCTCATCCTCATGTGATGCACAGTTACTCATTGTTACAAATCACTCTTTTTTCCTATTGCATAACAAACTGTTACATGTATACGTTTTTATATGTGTTGTTTTGCGCTAAACAGTGTTCCATAGTCCATTCTGATATTATAATTATAATTATTATAATTTGCTTGTTACTAAATGAAGAAAATGAAATATTTATCCTATTCTGAAATCTTTTGATCTCTCCCTGTGATTTTATATGAAAATACATGTATAGAAGTTGATATTGTATAACTGGTATATCATTTCCTCAGGGTAAAGGTTAGTCCGTAAATCAGTCGACACTTAGCAGTCATTCATCTATTCAGTGACTAAGAATAACACTTTCAGCATCTAATGTAGATTAGGAAGTGTAAGTGACATGTTATTGCAGTCTTTTTGTAATAAATGTTATCTACAGAGTGTTGCAAGACTCCCTACTCAAACTTCTACTCTCTTTCCAGCTAAAGATTGAAGTAAATGTAAATAAATGCACGTGGCATAATGGTTCCTGATTGGCTATTGGACGCACAATGCCTCCAAACTCATGCTTGTCATTTTCTTCCTCATATTAAAATAGTTCCTTCTAAAATAATAAAATGTATAATATACATGGAATACGAGTGAATTAAACATGCTTACAAGAACACTTTCTTACGATTTAAACAACATGTTGATATTAGCAGTTTCAGACATTGCGTGTTAAATCATTGTAACGTGTATTATGGCAACGCACATGCGTAATAGGCATTAAATCCCTCCCAAGGTGACTCGCAGCTTCACAGAGCACATTAGTACAGCTGGTGTAACACAGTGCGAGATTCAGTGTTGTCAACCTCAAATAAATTTCTGTAGAATTAAAGAAATTCTCCACTCTTCAAAGAATAACATTTAATCACGAATCTACAGAAAATTAAAATCCACTATTCCCAGTAGAGAAATAATAAATATTAACCCTCTGTGAGCATTTTACGGGTTAGTTCAATGAATGTGTTGAAATGTCTGCAATATATCAGATGGTGGCTGCCCTGAGTGCTCACTTGCTGAAAATAATGCGCCCTGGTGGCTGCTTTGGTAGCTATCTTGCGATTGCGGAGTAATACATTTCGATTTTGTTTACATCTACTTCAATCTTTAGTCGGAAGTAGTTTAGGGATGGTAGAGGAGCTCAAAACAAAGATTTTTCATTAAATAACCATAGGTTGGAAACTAATAGTTACATCAATCATCACCTTCAAACGCATCGCTGAGTGGAAACAAGCATCTCTGCACATCACAAACGCGTCACAGTTAGCAGACTGCACACCGCTTTTACGTGGCACATTCAGTGAACATTGGATTGGCCTGGGGTGGGTCCATTACATGGCCTGCTCGTTCTCCTTACCTTACCGCACTCGATTTTTTTGTGTAGGGACATTTAAAGAGTTTAGTGTATGAAACGCCAATTGTGTCAGAGGAGGACCTCGTTGCTCGGATTCTTGTAGCTGCTGATCACTTACAATGTCAACATGGAGTATTTCAACGTATGAGAGACGCATTATCATGTCATTGTACATCATGTATTGAAGCAGGAGGCCGCACGTTTGAGCAATACTTGTAAACAGAAGTCACCAAAATCATTTTAAATGGTTACCACACTCTCAATGTCTGTCAGCAATGTCTGCATTCGAAGATGACGACTGACGTATCTATTGCTTTCCGACCTATGGTTATATAACAAAAAAATCTTTGTTTTGGGCTCCTCTACCATCCCTGGAAGTTTGAGTATGGAGTTTTGCAACACTCTGTATATGGTTTTACGTCTGTAAATGAAACTTATTTACAATAATAATGCATTTTTGTTGACTGACTTATGGACTGGCTGTATATCCTCAATATCTACATTCCTTAGAATATATCCTCAGTATCTGATTACATATGTCCGAAGCGTGGCGTCATGGTCTAAGGCAGGCCTGCACAAGGTTTGCGCTCTCCAAGCTGGCTCACAGCTCATGAGCGGAATGCAGATATTAGTTGCACTCTGTATAAGGGTGGACTGGAAGAAGGAGTGATCTCGTACAAAATATACATAAAAGGAAGTACTATTACGAGTGCTTATGAAATGAATTCCCGTTCAGTGTTTGCAAAACTATCTTGGACTATTATTAATTAATAAAGAAATATTTATTTTACAGAAGTAATAGAAATTCTATAGCTACTTAAATGTACAATATCATTTTGTTATATTTTTATTTATCAGTACATCAAAACGAGGTATTATGCTGTTGGCAGCTGAAAGGAACAGTAGCCTACTGATCGTAATGAAACATCAGTTACAAATGTTCGATGCCTGCCTTTATTAAAGTTGATTATAGAAAACAGTTGCTCACAAATATAAATGTTGAGCCAAACATAGGAATCATTTTCACAGCCAGCCTGTGTAGTCGTGGATATTATTGCTAATGTTTAGTCTTGTAAAATTCAACCAGGCTAGTAGTATTATTCAAGCCATCTTTAGCTCTTAGGTCACATTGAAGATCAATAAGTTCGAGCTGTAAATCGTTAAATGTTAAATATTATGTTCCGTCTTTTAGATTCCTCCATACTGTACTGTAGCAGTAGGTAAGCAACGTGAAACAGTTACTGAGAATAGGCCTACACAATGCACTCCACTAGATAGCTGAGTGGTTGTTTCCCTCTACCTATAGCATGTCTATATCATTCTGACGTATCTTCCTCTCCGTTTCGGCGAGTGGTAAACACCACTCTCCCGCTCCGAAGGAGCGCGCGCGCTCACCGAGCGCTGTTTGTGCAGGCTTGGTCTAAGGTATCCTGGCTAGGACTTGCGTTATAGAATGTACGCTGGTTCAAGTCCTCATGGGGGAAGAAATTTTCTCATGAAATTTCAGTCAGTGTATGGAACTTGGGGAGCTACGATAGGTAGCGAAATCCAGTTATGAAAGCCAGATATAACAGCTGGGGGGATCATCGTGCTAACCGCACGATACCTCCATTCTGGTTGGATGATCGTCCACTCTGCTTCAGCTTGTGGACGTGGGCCAGCAGCCGGCTGGTCAATCATGGTCCTTCATGGACTGTCATACGGTGAAAATTTTAGATTCCAAATAGGCTGTCTACTAGCCATAGTCACTGACTTCTTTGAAATACTGGGGCGAAGGGGCAAGACTGCACAAAAGTCTGAGAGCTCACTCCTGACCATGAAATGAACGCATTCAGGTTCAAATCCTGGTTGGGACAAGTTACCTGGCTGAGGTTTTTTCCAGGTTTTTCCCTCAACCCATTAAGAACAAATGCTGGGTAACTTTCGGCACTGAACCCTGGATTAATTTCGCTTTACCTTCATTTCACTCGGACACTATACTGTTTTCGCTGTAAGAAAAATCCTAATGTAAACATAAGCACGTGGCTGTCATACCCGTGATTGGCTCCCAGTCGAAACACTCACATGACGCAGGAAAATATAGTTCGTATTTGGAAACCACAATCTTCTATTATTTGAAAATAAAAAATTGAATTCTAGTTGTTAAATATCATGAAATATTTAACTTCACTCATGTATAAAACGCTATGTAAAAGAAAAGCTACTTTTATATTTTGTTATGTACTATGAACGCGGATGAATACCAACAGTAATGCCAAGGTAGTCTGTTCTTGTAACAAGCTGGCGTCACTTGAGCTCATAGTTGTTCACGTAAGCACGTGGTACTGAAGTATGGCTTCTGCATCCTCAATTGTCCATTGTGAAGACATAAGACTTAAAAATAATTTAATTACAGTAATTATAAAATAAATGTTTCCTAAGCAAACGAATGCATTGTAGTGAGGTTAGGGCTACTTGACGAGTAACGGGAAACGTTTAACATGAAACAGAATGTACAACATTAGGCGGGAACACGTACTGAGAATCTATGGCGCCAAACAGTGGCCAATGAAGCCTCACTTCAGTCACGTGCTATTGTTTACATTAGGATTTTTCTTACAGCGAAAAGATTATACATAACCATTGCAGCTAATAAAGCATCGTTACATATTTTTTCAGAAAATATCATCTGATTTGTCATAGTGTCATGGAAATACTGTAGTTTAACCCAAGATGGTTGAAAACTACGACCCTTTTGTACTACCTTTTCCCTTTCATTACTTTTCTCTCCCTTTGTTGATCCTCGCAGCAATGATGAACATGAGCTGTTAGTTTTACAATCACCACTATAACCCAACTAGCCGGAATGTTTAGGCATTTATTTTGGTTAAAATAGGCAGGCATATAGGCACTAAAAATAGTAAAAATAGGCAGTGAAATAGGCATTTATTATTCATGGAAACAGACAAAAAATAGACATATAGTTAATAAACTATCCCATACGGTACTCACTTTCCTTGGTTACATGTCACAAGATGCCTTTTAAGTTGTCAACTGTCATAGTGAGCCACCTGTCAGAGAGAATGTTTTTCATGGTGGAAAAAGATATTTCTACTGCTACTGAAGTGATTGGAGCAAACTTAAAACAACTTATTTCATAAGAACTGTCTCTACTTTCTTTCAGAGATCGGGAAAAACCGACTGTGTATTGTCTCAAAAAGAGGGGTGTGAGAAGGGATTGGACACTTCAAAGTATGCGTGACTTATGTGTGCGACAACAGTAATGGGACCTGGAGACTTGCTTTTAACACTTCCCTCATCCCCCTTTCTTTCGCTGGTATTGTACTGTTCAAACATCTTTGTTAAATGACATAAAAGAAGGAATCGTTAGGGGAGAAAAGTTTACAACTTCTTGCAAACATATGTATTGCTGGAGAATAAGATTCTCAGCAAATATTTGTGTGAGGTGAATAGGCTATATATTTTTAATTTGTACAACCGTTCTTTTTTGTTTTTTGATACAATTTATGTGCGGTTTATTTTAAATGCATTAAAAATATAGAAAATGTACAATAACGACGTAAAAAGGCTAAAAAAAAGGCATTTAACCTTAAACTAGGCAAACGGAGCTAAAATAGGCAAAAAAAAAAAGGCAAAATAAAAATTGGACCTATCATCTCTAAATGTGTGGAAACGTGTTTATCTCTAATATATATTTCATATATACACTCAGTTTAAAAAGAGCATTTTGCCTAACATCCGGGCTCTACTGATCACTTAAAAAGCCCATACCCACAACGACAACAATCACAAAAACAATCACTGAAACTGCATGTTTATAATGGTCACTTTTAAATTTCGAAACAAATTTAATTGTTTATGAAAAAATGTTTAACAATAATAATTTGTTAACTGATATTAGGCAGAAATTTAGTTGGATACACTGTTAATTTGAACTATTAATTCTGTATTATTATTTCTGCTTGGTATTACTTATGATGACCATTTCTGTTTGATCGCAATAGTTGAAACATTTGAACTGAACTGAAGAAATGTAGATCATAGACAAGAAAGTAGAGTCATCGTTGCATCACATGTTTCACCGATCTCAAATACAGGAGGAAAGAAAGGGAGGAGGCACTGTAAGTCCCGTGACTAACATGTTGATTGTGAGAGCTGGCCATCTCTATGGATTTGAAATAACTATTTTTTACTTTTGTCCTAGTTTATCTTTCAAACAAATTAATAATTGAATAATTTTTCCCTTTAAAATAATTCAAGTCATCTTTACAGGGAGCTATACCTGAAAAAGTCAGATTTGTATAAATTTATTCTTTTTTTGATACAAGGAATTTCTCTTCGAATTATTTGGGGGGCCTGCTCCATAATAATTTTATTGTGAGGGCTGATGCCCTGGCTCTATAAGTTGTGTGGGGGCAGAAAGTGCCTTGTCGCCTTCCCCCCCTCTTCCCCCTGAAGCCAGCACCTATGCTACTACCAACAACTATAACTCCAACCGTGATCTGTTGAACATGGCAACATTAATAAATTACTTTAAAAATTAATTAATTAAATGAAATAAATAATTTAAATAAAATAAATAATTGAAGTTAATTGAAATAAATAAATTAAATTATATAAATATTAATTAATTAAATTAAATTAATAAATGAAGTTAAACAAAATAAAATATAATAAAAAATTAATAAATTACCATACTTACTAATGTATTAAGTTTTTTTGACTTGTTCCATATTCTAGCTGTGAAGCAATGTATGAATACCATGGAATGTTAATAAATACACCAAGAAGATTGCGAGGTTTAGGAGTATTTAAAGCCCAGTGGGAAGCTTACCTTCAGCACTTAAATATTTGTCAAAGACTTTTACACGTTGAAATTGAACATTGCATCAAACAATTACCAATTACCTTCGATTGCTCTGAACGTATTTCTTCTCAAAAACTAAGAAAAGCATTGCGTGAAGATTCTTTTCATCAATGGAGCAAATTGAAAAGTAAAGGTTTGGGAGTTGTTTTCTATTCTCACTGGAAGAAAGGTAATTCGTGGATCTCAACCAAAAAGGGACTTTCGAGCAGTCAGTGGACGCAAGCCATTAAGATGAACTGTAATACAATACCTGTACGTACTCTCCCTGGTAGAACTCTTGACTCAACCCATTGCAGAAGATGCGACGAGCAAGAAACGCTTCCTCACGTCTTGGGTTTCTGCCATCATGGAGAATTGCTCCGAATCAACAGATATAATACGGTTCGTTCTCTCATCGCAGCTTCAATCCGTCAGAATGCTTCCTATGAGGTTTATGAGGAGGTTGGTTGCGTCTCTTCTGATGGCTCTACTAGACGGGCTGATATCATAATTGATCGGCAGAAGGATAAGAGTGTCATTCTTGATCCCACAATCCGTTTTGAGATGCATGGGCAACAGCCACAAGAGGTGTGTCGTGAAAAACAAGTCATATATGAGCCTTGTTGTCAGCATCTTGGAGCACAATACCACATTACACATTGGACAGTTTTTGGGTTCATGTTCGGTGCCCGTGGCACGATCCCACGTGAAACTTTAAATCAACTTAAACAATATAAAATTTCTGATGCAACGATTGATGCCATAGGATCTCACGTGTTAAAATCATCCTTAGCTATAATTAGTAATCATTTGTACCCAACAAAATTTTTATTGTAAATGATTTCCTGCGTTTTCTTATCTTAATGTTTTTTCTTTTTCTTTCCAAGTGTCACAAAATTATTTTGTTTACTTATTATTCTTTATGAATTGATTAGTAGGCCGATCTTTCGAACCCTTATTTAGGGCGGCTTTTGTTTCTACAAATTATCTATCTACAATACAATACAATACAATACAATACAATTGCCACATATGAACAAAATATTGAAACTCATCACTTGGTTGTTGATTTTTCAACGGCATATGACAGCATCAATAGAGCTGAGCTTTATAAGGTGATGGTAGAGCTGAACATTCCGAAGAAGCTGGTGAGACTAGTTAAAACATGCATGGATGACAGTCAGTGTCAAATAAAGATCCAATCTGAACTATCAGATTTATTTCAAACAACTAAGGGTCTAAGACAGGGCGACTCACTAGCGTGTCTTTTATTTAATATTGCCCTTGAAAAAGTGATAAGGGATGCAGATATACAAACTAGAAGTACAATACTCTACAAATCATCCCAAATACTGGCCTATGCTGATGATATAGATATCATTGTTAAGAGAACATTTACTGCTTTAGAAACAGCAGCCCCAAAAATGGGGCTGAAAATTAACGAACAGAAGACTAAGTACATGATTGTTGAATGTAAAAAACAAAAAAGGGACTTGACAACAACAACCCATTTAAAAATTAATCAACATAAATTTCAGAGGATCTCTAGTTTTGTATATCTGGGCTTGTTAATCAATGACACTAATGATATTAGTGAAGAAATTGATAGAAGAATTCAAAATGCCAATAAAGTATATTTTAGATTATTGAGGCACTTTAAGTCAAGACTTCTTACAAGGGAAACAAAATGCAATATTTATAATGTTTTGGTAAAACCTGTATTAACATATGGCAATGAAACGTGGACCCTCTCAAAGACTCATATGTCAAGATTGAGATCCTTTGAAACCAAAATTCTAAGGAAGATATATGGCCCAATATGTGATAATGGAGAATGGCGAATAAGATACAACTTTGAACTTTACCAACTATGTAAGTCCCCTGATGTGGTTACAGTCATTAAAATATCAAGATTAAGCTGGGCAGGACATGTGCAAAGGATGGCAGATCATGAGATACCCAAGAAAGTTATGGGGAATAAATTTGAAGGAAAAAGGAGTGTAGGACAACCAAGACTGCGATGGATGGATGGAGTGTTAGAGGATCTAAAGAAAGTGGGAATTAAAGGATGGTGGTTGGTTGCCAGGGACAGAGATGCATGGAAGAGAGTTCTAAGGGAGGCCGAGGCTCAAATTGGGCTGTAGCGTCAATGATGATGATGATGATGACAATACAATTGCCGCCCTCACATATGCCCGTCATCGGCTTATTGTGTGGTTTCGTAACAAACTGTTTTTTACGGTAATGGGTTGTTAGCCCTTTGCCCAACCGTCAAGCTGGAGGACCACCCCTTATCGGCTGTCCATGACTGCTTATTCAATATATTCGCAGCTACCTTCCAATAAATTATCATAAAAAATTAAATTAAATTAATTATATTAAATTAAATATATAAATTAATTAAATTAAATTAATTATATTAAATTAAATATATAAACGGTCTTACTAATAAAAACTCTATATACAGACGTTTAACTGTCTTATATTTATACAATGAGTAGCTCGTTTATAAGTCGTGTGTAAATTCCTTACTAATAATCACTACATACGTCGTGTATAACAGTATAACTGTTACACAGCTACGTCATAGTTTCGTCATTACTTCGTTACGAAAAGTAATAGAATATCTGAGGTTCTCTACTGCATCCGTTAGAGCGCTGTAGTGTGGAGTGTTTAATATCGATAGTACAACTGGTTCTAATCGATTACCACACTACATTTTGGTCAAAGAGTACAAGCTACAGCAAAATTATTCTAATAATTCTATGATCTTTGGTTTGTTCTTCTGTGGTTACAAGGTAAACATCATCATAAAATGACAGTCGATACGAACAGCTGTTAAAGGGGCTGCCATTTTTTCCCTATATACAACGCTTAAACAAGGGGTTTCGTGTATATAACTACTGCAAAGCAATTCTCATTGTATAGTTACAGCCTGTTTATACGTCCATAGCTTATTCACGGTTTATTAGTAACGCTTTCTGTCTCAACTCTGCATAAGTCTCGTATAAAAACTATACACGGTTTATTAGTAAGACAGAAATTAATTAAATTAAATTAATTAATTATTTAAATAAAAAAAAATAAAACAGATAAATAAGTTTCAATTGAATAAACGAATTAAATCAAATAAATGAAATTAAAAATTAATTAAATTAAATACTTAAATTAAGTAAAGAAATAAAATTTAAAAAATTGAATTAATAAATTAAATCAAATTGATAAATTAAATTAAATAAAAAATAATATTCAATTAAAACTAATAAATACAATTCAATTAAATAAATTAATTAAATTAAAATAAATAAATAAAATGAAATTAAATATTATAATTTAAATACTTACTTACTTACTGGCTTTTAAGGAACCCGAAGGTTCATTGTTGCCCTCACATAAGCCTGCGTGAGCAAGATCAATCCAGTCTCTATCATCATATCCCACCTCCCTCAAATCCATTTTAATATTATCTTCCCATCTACGTCTCGGCCTCCCCTAAGGTCTTTTTCCCTCCGGCCTCCCAACTAACACTCTATATGCATTTCTGGATTCGCCCATACGTGCTACATGTCCTGCCCATCTCAAACGTCTGGATTTAATGTTCCTAATTATGTCAGGTGAGGAATACAATGCGTGCACTTCTGCGTTGTGTAACTTTCTCCATTCTCCTGTAACTTCATCCCTCTTAGCCCCAAATATTTTCCTAAGCACCTTATTCTCAAACACCCTTAACCTATGTTTCTCTCTCAAAGTAAGAGTCCAAGTTTCACAACCATAAAGAACAACCGGTAATATAATTGTTTTGTAAATTCTAACTTTCAGATTTTTTGATAGCAGACTGGATGATGGAAGCTTCTCAACCGAATAATAACAGGAATTTCACATATTTATTCTGTGTTTAACTTCCTCCCAGGTATCATTTATATTTGTTACTGTTGCTTCCAGGTATTAAAAGAAATTAAATAAATAACACTCTATAAAAAGGCAGGAAAGATTGGATTTTTATTAATGCCATACCTTACATTAAAACAGTATAAACTGGATGTTCTGTTTCTTTTTTAAATAAAGAACATTAGAGTATGGGAACAATGTAACTTAGACAAAGGATTAACATAATTTTATCAAATATTAATTATATGAGGTCTCGCCATCCTCATTGAATATTAACACGACTACTTTGAAGTAGTCAATGTGTATTATCATCATTAGATCGAGAAAAATTCGTTCCGGCACCGGGAATCGAACCCAGGACCTCTCAGCTCTGCGCTGCAGGAGCGCATATTTAAATGACTTTTATGGTGAATCAAGCACAGTGCTCTGTTAAACGATTGCACCTTTATATCCTCGTGATTTGTGACTAAAATATTTCCAACCATTTTCGATACACTCAAAAACTGTAATCTCACAATTTCTGTTGCTGATTTCTAGTAGCTCTGCAGGGCTCCTCTACGGTACAGGTCGCCCTCGGTAGCGTAGTTGGTATAGCACTGGCCTTCTATGCTCGAGGTTGTGGGTTCAATCCCGGCCGAGGTCGATGGCATTTAAGTGACAGGCTCATGTCAGTAGATTTACTGGCATGTAAAAGAACTCTTGCGGGACAAAACTCCGGCACACCAGTGATGCTGATATAACCTCTGCAGTTGCGAGCGTCGTTAAATAAACCATAATTTAAATTTAAATTTTAAATTTCTACAGTACAATACAGAACATTAGGCAGAGCTCTCAGATCCATCATTCTCATTTTCGAAAAAAAAAAAATACTCCTTTGAATAGTCGATTTAGACATTTTTTTTTTTTTTTAACTTTGTCGAGCTCTACTGTGCAGTTGCTTGAGGGCATAAAATTGGTTAAACGCTGTTCTAAGCCTACTTTATTTTATTTATTTATTTTACTAATAATTGTAACATAAAATATAATATTATAAACAGAAAAACTTTAGCTTACCCTGAAAGAGTAGAACTCGTACTCAGGGGCGGATTCCTGAATTGAAATTAAGAAGTATATAATGCAATTTGTCTTATGTCTATTACGCAATAAGAATATATAAATTTAAATTTACAATTTTTCAATTTTTATAAAATCCATACATAACTTTTTTAATTTAATACTAGAACTATGAGAATTGACAAGATTAGGATATTTAAATATAAATTTGTTATATATTACTACTATGATTAAATAATGTAGCAGTGTTGCTTTTTGGTTTAAACAATCTTAAAGAATTCATACCTTTTGTTTCATAACTGTGAATACAATTCAAAATTATTTCGATTTTTATGTTAAGAGATTTCAAAAGTCATTTTAGTGTACTGAAAAAAATCTATCTTCGTCTGCCTTCAACTCATTAAACAAGTGATGATATTCACAATATCTTTTCCTACAACGGTTTATTGGATGAATACCAATTTTATTGCTTTTCTTGTTATCAATATAGGGGTTTCAGAGAAATTGAGGAAGTCATCAGAGTAACTACACACTATGAGAGAAACTGGCAGGTTTTACACAGATTCTCTGTGCCTACCACTTAGCGTCAACCAGCACAGCCAATCGAGGTTGACAGCCAGCAAGAAGATTACCTGCTTTTACATGCTTGCCTTGTGTGAGTACCCTTAAACTTGCTTCATTATATTTTGGTTCAATGATGGAGAGCGAAATATTGTATCTTCTTGTATTGTGTCTATGTTCGAAAGATATAAATTTAGTATGATATTTATGGTAGAAGGTGAAAATACATAGTATACATATAAATTTGTTTGATAATTTCTTTGTATATAAGAGGAGTTGGATAATCAAACTTTCTTTTTAAACTTATTTTAATACTGGTAATTCTTTATATATAGTAATATTAATAGATCAATGGTATTGTATGATAATTCACTCAATCCTATAATTTCATACTGTATTATAGACTGAACAAGTTTGTGCAAACATTTAGGTAATTTAAGACATAAGTAATTAATATGAAAATTCCATTTTAAGTTTTGATCGATGAAGATACCAGTACCAAAATAATTCACATGGTTTGATGGGCATAGTTTAGGACAGTTGCAATTAGTTACAGTTATTTATGCAATTACTGCTATTATTTTTTAAAATTATAGTTATTTTTCACTATAGGGAGGCTTATTTTCTTTTGTAGCAAACGAAATTAATGTTGTTTTATCTATATTGAGTGCTAGGAGATTAATTGAATTTAAGCCGATATTACCCTTTTTAAACACATGTTCGCAGCAACATCCAGTAAATATGGAAATGGTGTCATCTGCAAAGGAATAAATGTTACATTTAGTAATGTTAGCATTTAAAAATAACAAATAATTTATATATATATATATATATATATATATATATATATATATATATATATATATATATCGCTGGTGGGCAGGGAAAAAGGGAAAAGTCCATTTTCATCATTTTTCAGGAGAGGGGAAAATGTGTTTAAGCAATTGTGTAGTTCGCACATTTTAGATGAAACTTTTGTCTTATTTCTTGAGGTGGATACAGTACTGAAAAAATATGTAATGCTATTTTTAGTATATTCATAATAAATTTATTTTCACATTATTTATTATACTCCAATTTTACAGAGAACCCTATTTTACCTGAGATAGATATGTTAGGGTTATAAATACATAATAACAGTAATAATAATAATATGATATTGATTAATGAATTCTCCTATTGAATTAATCTTACGTTTCAATTATGGACTTAATACAATTTTACAAATCTATAAATTGAGCAAATCTCTACAAAGTTTTATAATTTATACACATGAATGAATGAAATGCAATGAGATGAAATTAAATACTAAAATACAATCTTATATTTCAATTAACAAGTTTCATTAAATGTATACTATATTATAACCTAAGCAAATAACTAATCCTAATATTCACAAGAATGTAATTTAAATTTCTGTGGGTTGATATCTCTGAAGACGTTACACAGTTTTCCGTTAAACAATGTTGTTACAAGCAGTTTCTAAATTTTATACAACACATTTATCGGAATCTATTTTAGATTATTATCCTAATTTATTTCTAACAACTGTTAATTTAAATATTTATAGCAAAATATATAAGAAAAAAAACTATTGAAAAAAAAAATAATTCAGTGGATATATACAAATTTTATCATGTGTTCAGATTACAACTTTTGTGAACGTAATTTACATATCTCATAAAATCTTGATAACAGCATTTATTTCGGAATGAACACTTGTTTATTTTCACATTAAATGGACTTATCCCTTCTTGCACTAATAAATTTTCGAGATAACCCTTCATTTACCTAATGAAATTATTACTAATTACATTCAATTTATGAGATTTTCTGTATAAATTATGCATCTGTTATTGTGTTTTACAGAACAATAGTTCTAAATGTAGTGACATTTTCCTGTATGTAAGTTATTCAGTAATTACATAAACTCACAACATGAAAAATAGTTCGGAATTCATATTTGTTAATAGTAAACAATGGAGTAACTCCGAAAAATATAAATTGTAAAAGGGGATAACAAGACTTGTCCACTTCCTCACAATTAAAGTAAAAAGTTCTAATCCCTTTAGCACAAAACCAGCCACATAGGCTAGGAAAATTTGCATTGGACTTACTCGATTATACTGGTGATTAGTAGTAAACATGCGGGGATGCTACAGAGAAAAGGACGGGTCTCTGAACCCCTTAGTTCTTATTGTGTAGAGAATACAGTACATTAGGCAGAGCTCTCAGATCCATCATTCTCATTTTCGAAAAAAAAAAAAAAACTCCTTCGAACAGTTGATTTAGATATATTTTTTTTTTTTTTAACTTTGTCGAGCTCTACTGTGCAGTTGCTTGAGGGCACAAAATTGGTTAAATGCTGTTCTAAGCCTAATTTATTTTATTTATTTATTTATTTATTTTACTAATTATTGTAACATAATAGTACATTATGCAACGAGCCTATAATGAAGGTAATTAAGAAGCGAGAATTATGAAACGAGCGCGAGTTTCATAATTTTCATACGAGCTTCTTAATTACCATTATAGGCGAGTTTCATACGACTTTTTATGCTCGACCATATTTCTAACTTGATATTATTAATTTTCTTTGTATCTGACCTTGACCAATGTCCCGTATGTTGTGAGATGTGCGCAGACACGAAAGTATTGATTTTTTCCAAGGAACAGATGTTCACACTGACCTTGCTAGGCCATAAGAACCTACAGAGATAACATTGAAATTAAATTAGACATTGAAAAACGAGATGACAAATTGAATTTATTTGAATATTATTTACAATTAACGCTAATTATTATAGTAACAGAACATAACCTTCTGCGACAGTATTGGATTTCCAGCCTCCGTGACTTTTCGCTAATTCTCTTTCGATTGCATATCCGAGAATAATCGATACTTGCGGTTTTATAACGGTAGAAAGCTGACCTGTAATTGGCTGAACAGTTGTAACCTGAGTCGTCATTGGCTGAAAGACCTGACCTTTAATGAGTAGGTGTACTTTAATGACATGCATTAAAGGTCTGCTACCAAGTGTATAATTACTACATTTCGGCATGGTCGAGCATAAAATGTATTATTATAAACAGAAAAACTTTAGCTTACCCCTGAAAGAGTAGAACTCGTGCTCAGGGGCGGATTCCTGAATTGAAATTAAGAAGTATATACCGTAATACAATTTGTCTTACGTCTATTACCCAATAAGAATATATAAATTTAAATTTACAATTTTTCAATTTTTATAAACTCCATACATAACTGTTTTAATTTAATACCAGTACTATTAGAATTAACAAGATTAGGATATTTAAATATAAATTTGTCATATATCCTTGAGGCTAAAT